>NC_139989.1:3770108-4037608 GCF_964263955.1 Coregonus lavaretus | reverse complement strand
CCTGTAACCCCAGTTACGACTGTGCCAAATCCTTGCCTGGCGATTGGAGCCCTGGTCCTGACATGGGCAGCCCCGGCTGGGAGGTGGGTGAAGTGAACCTAGCATTAAAAGGCCAGCACATAACAGATGTTTTGTTTTGCTGTTTATTTCTTCATATCTGTGTGTGTGTGTGTGTGTGTATTGTCTCCAATCCACTATCTACCTTGTATTTCAAACACATTACATGGTAATTGCATCATAACAACCTATTAATTACCTTCTCTGGGATTCATTAAATCAAGCTGTTCTATTCAACTTCCATGTTCATCCAACACCTCCTTTCCCCCATCCATCCAGGTGGGTCCGGCGGTACCGGTGGAGCCCGTGCTGGAGGCCTTGTGTCCAGAGTGTGGTCAGATCCACCGGGCTTGGGAGAACCACCTTTATAACTACCGCCTGGAGGTGGACGATGACCTGGTGTGCCACATCTGCCTGCAGCCCTTGGTCCAGCCCCTGGACACACCCTGCGGACACACCTTCTGTGCCCGCTGCCTCCACAGCTTCCTCCAGGAGCGGGACTTCTGCCCGCTGGACCGGACACAGCTGCATATGCAGGTGTGTAGGCGGAGCAGCATCCTGGTGCACAAGCTGCTTGACAAGCTGTCTGTGTCCTGTCCCCTGGCCCCGGCCTGCAGCCTCAGCATGCCCCGCTGTGACCTGGAGGCACACCTCAAACACAGGTATAGTGGAGTCACTCACACACACACACCTGAAACACAGGTAGAGTGGAGTCACTCACACACGCACACCTGAAACACAGGTAGAGTGGAGTCACGCATGCAAAGACACGCACACATCCATTGCATGCATGCACACACCACTCCTGGCGGAGGGAGGGGTCTAGAAAACGCCTTATGGGAAGAGCCGTATGGGAAGACGTTTCCCCTAACCACCGATAGAGGGTCAGATATAGCTTCATCCCTGTAATGGTTAAAGGCCCAGTGCAATCAAAAACATGATTTTCCTGTGCTTGCTATATATTTCCACACTATGAGGTGGAATAATACTGTGAAATTGTGAAAAGTATGACAATGCCCTTTTAGTGTAAGAGCTGTTTGAAAAGACCACCTGAAATGTCAGCCTGTTTTGGTGGGATGGAGTTTTGGCCTGCCTGGTGACATCGCCATGCGGTAAATTAGTTACAGTGGGGGAAAAAAGTATTTAGTCAGTCACCAATTGTGCAAGTTCTCCCACTTAAAAAGATGAGAGAGGCCTGTAATTTTCATCATAGGTACACGTCAACTATGACAGACAAAATGAGGAAAAAAAATCCAGAAAATCACATTGTAGGATTTTTAATGAATTTATTTGCAAATTATGGTGGAAAATAAGTATTTGGTCCAATAATAAAAGTTTCTCAATACTTTGTTATATACCCTTTGTTGGCAATGACACAGGTCAAACGTTTTCTGTAAGTCTTCACAAGGTTTTCACACACTGTTGCTGGTATTTTGGCCCATTCCTCCATGCAGATCTCCTCTAGAGCAGTGATGTTTTAGGGCTGTCGCTGGGCAACACGGACTTTCAACTCCCTCCAAAGATTTTCTATGGGGTTGAGATCTGGAGACTGGCTAGGCCACTCCAGGACCTTGAAATGCTTCTTACGAAGCCACTCCTTCGTTGCCCGGGCGGTGTGTTTGGGATCATTGTCATGCTGAAAGACCCAGCCACGTTTCATCTTCAATGCCCTTGCTGATGGAAGGAGGTTTTCACTCAAAATCTCACGATACATGGCCCCATTCATTCTTTCCTTTACACGGATCAGTTGTCCTGGTCCCTTTGCAGAAAAACAGCCCCAAAGCATGATGTTTCCACCCCCATGCTTCACAGTAGGTATGGTGTTCTTTGGATGCAACTCAGCATTCTTTGTCCTCCAAACACGACGAGTTGAGTTTTTACCAAAAAGTTCTATTTTGGTTTCATCTGACCATATGACATTCTCCCAATCCTCTTCTGGATCATCCAAATGCACTCTAGCAAACTTCAGACGGGCCTGGAAATGTACTGGCTTAAGCAGGGGGACACGTCTTGCACTGCAGGATTTGAGTCCCTGGCGGCGTAGTGTGTTACTGATGGTAGGCTTTGTAACTTTGGTCCCAGCTCTCTGCAGGTCATTCACTAGGTCCCCCCGTGTGGTTCTGGGATTTTTGCTCACCGTTCTTGTGATCATTTTGACCCCACGGGGTGAGATCTTGCGTGGAGCCCCAGATCAAGGGAGATTATCAGTGGTCTTGTATGTCTTCCATTTCCTAATAATTGCTCCCACAGTTGATTTCTTCAAACCAAGCTGCTTACCTATTGCAGATTCAGTCTTCCCAGCCTGGTGCAGGTCTACAATTTTGTTTCTGGTCTGTGAGAGCCAGAAATCTTGCTTGTTTGTAGGTGACCAAATACTTATTTTCCACCATAATTTGCAAATAAATTCATTAAAAATCCTACAATGTGATTTTCTGGAATTTTTTTTCTCAATTTGTCTGTCATAGTTGACGTGTACCTATGATGAAAATGACAGGCCTCTCTCATCTTTTTAAGTGGGAGAACTTGCACAATTGGTGGCTGACTAAATACCTTTTTTCCCCACTGTAATAGACCAATAAGAAAAAGAGTTCCAAACCTCTCTGCCAATAACATCTAGTTTTCAGTTACCCCCTCCCCACTCAGACCACTCCCAGACAGACCCTAGCAAAAGATATTGCTCTTTGCTAAGAAGCTATTTTGGTTTATTTTTTACCGTTTTAATTAAAAACAATCACAGTGAGGTAAATAATTGCTACCCAGAAATGATTTGATATGGAGATAGAAACGGCTGCATTGGACCTTTAAGGTTAGGGCTGACTATGATCAACTGATGCTAGACCTGTTTCTTACAAGCAGCTCCCCCCTGGGAGACCACACAGTGGTTATTACATCCCTGGTCGTGTGACTGGGGATTACCAGCCAGTGACTTGGTCATGTGTTGTCCGGCGGAGGCTACGTGTCCTCTGACTTCCACCATGCTGGGAAACTTCAACTCCAGAGACCTGTTCAACCACTTTTTCTGTGACACTGCCAAGGGCAACCCTGACCTGTGGTGAGTTCGGTAGTAGGGTAATACATCTGGCTGTTCTAGCGCCTCTCTAATTGGGTGATCAACCCACAAAGCCTCACACACACACATAGCTCAGTGTGTGTGCTGGTGGGGAGCTCAGCAGGCTAGTGGTAGCTGTGAGATGTGTTGGTGTATGTAGCTACTATATCTGCAGTGAGTGAGGTCTGTTGTGTAAAGTACTAAAATATGTGTAGATGTCGGTTGAAACAGTGTAGAATTTGGCCTCTAAGATGTGATAAATTGATGCTGAACTTTGTAGTGTTTGAATCAGCGAATAGGACATACATTGCAATTACTGTGTAGAGATGTATCTTACCAACCCGTTTGTTGTTGTCCTGACTCCTGCTGTGACATGACAACAACAAAGGATTTGGATAAAGCTGGAACATACTGGTTACTAGGCTACACTGAACTGTGTGAGGTTCTGGACTGATTCTGGACTAGACCAAATGAATGCCAACTTTTGCTGTATTCCACATTCTGTAGCTATCCCTAGGGAAACTCTCCATTGCTGTATTGATGCGTGGTTATTAAGGTTATAGCTGCTAAACGTCCGGGTCTCAGGGGAGATTTACCTTAACGAGCTAAGGCTAATGAGCTGTTGTTAACACTAACAGGCTTTCCCTGAGTCAGCTGTCTGGGCACGGGACACCCACCCCTTCCCTAGCCCTCTCTGCCCTGTACTGTCCAGTCCAGCCTTTGGCCCAGTGTCCGCTATAGCTTAATTCTAATTATTTTAAAGTGCATCCTCTCTTACTTCCTTCCTCCCTCAAAGTCATCAATGATGTGCCAAGGTGTGATTGGTGATACCAATGAGATTGCCAACAATGTCAATCAGTGATTACCTCAATGAATGAAGGAAGTAAGGGAGGATAGAAGGATAACTTTCAAAGTATTTGAACAAAGCCTAAGGCTAGATGTCCACTACAACTTCTCCTCAGCTGCTGGACAAGCATATCCAAAATGGCTTCCCACTGGGCATTCATGTTCTGGCAGGTGAGATCTGTCTCATTCTAAGTGGTCCCTAATGAGGTCTCTCTGAGGTGTCTGTTTTGTGACTGTGCATTCTTTGCTCTGTTCTTATAGCATCTTTAGAGTAAGGCCCAGATCCACGTGGTTAGTGCCCCTTCCCCAGCCCTACAACAGGAATGGAGCTAAGGACGGGATGAGATCATGAGAGACAGAATTGGGTGTCTGTCAGCTTGGACATTTAACATTGTTTATGGTCCTACAGCTTCCTTAAAGTCAGGGATTGGACACTGCCGCACCCATTAGAGTAGAACAGAAACATGCCAGGGCACTTGGAACGTCCTTCGGAGGGCCTGGTCGGCAACATCCCAGGGACCTCTGCTACCAGGGGTTGAGAAACACAGCTCTATTTCAATGCAATAGGTTTCCTGATATTTTCTGTTGTACCTGTTTATGAGCTGAACTCAATGGTGGCAGGTTGTGTATCTTTTCATGCATACAGCATGTGTGTGAAACGTATGTCAGCTCAGTATATGTGCAGCCAGTTGCAATGTTCCCTCTCATTCTTTTCGGCACTGAGCAAATTTCAGGCCTGCTGAGCGCAAATTTTAATGTTGTGAAAATTCTGTGCAACTTCAGGCAAGCGTTTACTGTGAACATTGAGGCTGTACCTGCTTTAAGTTAGTTTTAACAGTGGTCAAGTAGGCTACTGTGGCAATTTGATCATAATGTAGGCCTACCAGAGTGGCCTACTTCAAAAACAATGGAGAAAATGCATCCCATAACATTTTAACATGGAAATAGTTGGTCTATCGTTCAGCCTACACTAGCAGCCAATGTGTGGTGTTCAATGTAGCCCTACATTCCATGAGACTTTTGAAAATAACATACAGGGCTTGACATTAACCTGTTTATCCACTTGTCCTTCAGACAAGGAGGTGACTGAAAATGTTGTTGTGTTGTTTGATGCAAGAAACCCCTTTACAAAATAAAATGCATCATTAGTCCCATACCATTATTACAGATAATTAGACAAATTATGCTACCCTCTGCCTATTGGCTACTTAGCTTACTCAAGCCTGTCTCAAAATACAACACTGCCCCTTTAAGACAAAAAAAAGCTCTTTACCTGACTGGCTTTTCAAAGATGTCTGGAAATGCACACGTTTTGTGCTGTTGTAGGAAGCGATCACTCCCCCATATATGGAAATGGTCTATTTTCATATAGGCCTACTGCAGCTCTGATTGGTTATGGCGCACCGGCCTTGAATTGTGCCTGTCAATGCAATAGAATCCTACTCCGATGCGTTCTGCCTACAACTAAATCTCTTGCATAGTTAGTTTTGCATACTACCTCTTGCATAGTTCGTTTTGTTTTTGGTATGTTGCATTGAAAGTGGCTAATATTGCGTTGATTCGATCAGAATTCCCACAGTAAAGGGAAACGTTGATAGTGTTAACTAATGGGAAAAACTCTAGAAAGTTTAATCTCGTGCATCTCACGCGAGCAGCTTAGAGAGAACATTGGCCAGTTGTATAACCCCCCCCATATCCCTCTCTCTCTGTGTCCAGGTGTCCAGGGACGCGGTCTCAGCAGACCAATTTACAGGGCCCACCATGTGATCACGGGGAGGAGGGAGCCATGGTGACCAGCCCACCCAGGTCCCCCCAGACGGAGACAGACCTGCGGGAGGAGAGCTCCCCCTTGCCCCCTGGTGGCACCTCCGCCGCCAGCAGCAGTGTCCCCATGTGGAGTGACGAGCCTGGACTGGACAACCCCGCCTTCGAGGAGAGCACTGAGGAGGACAGTGAGTGAGAGTAACAACTGTGTATGTGTGTGTCTGTGTGTGTGTGTGTGTGTGTTACTAACCCCTCTCTCTGTGTGTAGGTGTGGTAGGGTTGGAGTGTGTGGTGCCCAGGGTAAAGCGACCCCTCAGTAACCCCTGCATCCACCTCCTCCGCACCGCCAGCGCCGCCTCCTCAGGGTGGGACTGCCCCGAGTCCCCGCCCCTCTCCGCTGAAGAGGGTATTACATCACTTCCTCCATCTGACTTCCTGTCCCTAACCTTCCTCTCTAAATGCCTTGAATCTAAACATTTATGAATATTAGAGATTGATGTGCTTACATGTCCCTGTGTATCTCCCAGGTTGTGTGAAGCTGCCATCCCTTCCAGAGGGTGAGATCACCACCATCGAGGTCCACCGCTCCAACCCATATGTAGAACTGGGCATCAGCATCGTCGGGGGCAACGAGACGCCCCTCATCAACGTGGTGATCCAGGAAGTTTACCGTGACGGGGTCATTGCTCGAGATGGCAGGCTTCTGGCCGGGGACCAGATACTACAGGTCCTGCATGGCTGTGATCTTTCTTCTATCTCCCCTCTTCCCTTACTTTTCCTGAACAGTTCACCCCTCTTTCCTTCCTTTTCCTGAACACTTCACCCATCTTTCCTTCCTTTTCCTGAACACTTCACCCCTCTTCCCTTCCTTTTCCTGAACACTTCACCCCTCTTCCCTTCCTTTTCCTGAACACTTCCTTCCTTTTCCTGAACACTTCACCCCTCTTCCCTTCCTTTTCCTGAACACTTCACCCCTCTTCCCTTCCTTTTCCTGAACACTTCACCCCTCTTTCCTTCCTTTTCCTGAACACTTCACCCCTCTTCCCTTCCTTCCTGAACACTTCACCCCTCTTTCCTTCCTTTTCCTGAACACTTCACCCCTCTTTCCTTCCTTTTCCTGAACACTTCACCCCTCTTTCCTTCCTTTTCCTGAACACTTCATCCCTCTTTCCTTCCTTTTCCTGAACACTTCACCCCTCTTCCCTTCCTTTTCCTGAACACTTCACCCCTCTTTCCTCCTCCTTCTCTCTTATCCTCCTCTCTTAAAGGGATACTTCAGGATTTTGGCAATGAAGCCCTTTATCTACTTCCCTAGAGTCAGATGAACTCATGGATACCATTTTTATGTTTCTGCGTGCAGTTTGAAGGAAGTTGCTAACTAGCGTTAGCACAATTGCTAACTGGCGTTGGCGCAATGACTGGAAGTCTATGGTAACTGCTAGCATGCTAGTAGATGCAATCAGAGATACATTTAAGGAGATGGGAAGCTCCTTTGGAATCATATTAACGGCCATTGTATACGTTGCCTATGCGCCGTCCATGGACCACGCAGTGCATTCTGGGAGATTCTGGGACAAGGAGAGCTCTCCTTCAAGGAGTGAATGGGAGTCAATTGTGCACTAGCTCCAAAACTCAACATTAGCATGAATTTAGTCAACAAGAAGTACAACATTACAAATATTTTCAGAGATGTGAGATAGTTCACTTGTTCTCTGTAATATCGTATAGCTTTGCAATCGTGACAGTACGTACTTTCAAGGAAAATAGGCAGGTTTCTCGAACCTGACTTTGAGAAGGGATTGCATGACGATTAGCTTAGCAACCTCGTGACGCAGCATGACTACGTGAATGCGATTGGTCGACAGTCTGCTGGGTGAGGTGTTATACGTTCCTCCATTCATTGTCCAATGGGATTCCTATCTCCTCCTTTCTCTAATATATCTGATGCAATGACTGGAAGTCTATGGTAACTGCTAGAATGCTAGTAAATACCGCAGACTTCCAGTCATTGCCCTAATGCTAGTTAGCATTGGCTCGCAAAATTACCTCTAACTTCCTTCATACTGGATGCAGAAACATAACAATGGTATCCATGAGTTCATCTGACTCTGAGGAAGTAGATAAAGGGCTTCATTGCCAAAATTCCAAAGTATCCCTTTAACTGCTCTCTCTCTCCCCCTTCCCAGGTCAACAGTGTAGACATCAGCAACGTGCCCCATAACTTTGCCCGCTCCACGTTTGCACGCCCCTGTGCCATGCTACAGCTCACTGTCCTGAGGGAGCGCCGCTGCACCTCTCGCCCGCCCCCCTTCACCACCCGTTCTGTGCCTCACGCCCCCTGCTCCACCCCAGAGAGCACCCCATCCAGCCCTGCCAGCCTGAGGATCACCCTGCACAAGCGGGACTCGTCAGAGCAGCTGGGCATCAAGCTGGTGCGGAGGACGGACGAGGAGGGGGTGTTTGTGTTAGACCTGCTGGACGGCGGCTTAGCGGCCAAGGACGGGAGGCTGTGTAGTAACGATCGCGTGCTGGCGGTCAATGAACAGGACCTACGCCACGGCACGCCTGAACAGGCTGCTCAGATCATACAGGTAAGGCTAGGGTTGAAACAGTGTTTCTGAAACGGTGAGTTGGGACAGTTCCTCTTGGCTCATGCCTAACCCTACTCCCTTTCCCTGTTGACTACAGGCCAGTGGCGAGAGAGTATTTCTACTGATTGGCCGGCCCAGCAAGCCTACCTCTCCACCAAGCTCCACCTCCAACAGAGACCTGTACTGCCATGACCACTTCCTCCCCAATCACCACCACCACCACTACAGCTTCTCCCCCAGCCCCAGCCCAGTGCCTACCTGCGCCCACCTGGCCCGCTCCAGCACCCACAGAGTGAGTACACACACCTGAGGGGAGTGTGTGTGTCTGACTGTGTCTGTTCATGTGTATCTTTGTATGCTGGAGGCCTCTCCCAATGTGTACACTGACCTCTCTTATCGTGTGTGTTTGTCTGTGTGTGTGTGTGTGTGTGTGTGTGTAGGACCTGTCCCAGTGTGTGACCTGTAAGGAGAAACACATCACTGTGAAGAAGGAGCCTCATGAATCTCTGGGTATGACTGTGGCGGGGGGGCGGGGCAGCAAGAGCGGCGAGCTGCCCATCTTTGTGACCAGCGTCCAACCACATGGCTGCCTGTCACGTGATGGACGAATCAAACGAGGTGAGCAATGGCCCACATCATCCAGTGGGAGCTTCCAATATTATTCTCAAGGCCTAATTCAAGTTGTCAGTTTTTGGTTTGGCTCTCTTCCCGTGCTCATTATCTGCTTCAGCTGTAGTCTCAGAGGTCAATGTCTCTCAGGACTATTTGTCCCTAACTAACAGTTTTTCTCTGTCCTCTATCTTTCTATCCCTCCCTCTGTTTCCCCCACTCCTGCTGCCCCTCTCTCTCTTTTCCCTCTCTCTCACACTCTTTCCTTCTACCCCCCCCCCCCCTTCCCCTGCCCCCCACACTCTCATCCCCTCCAGGTGACATCCTTCTGAGTATCAACAGCCAGGACCTGACCTACCTGAGCCACAGCGAGGCGGTGGGCACCCTGAAGGCCAGCGCTGCATCGCCCTCCATCCAGCTGAGGGCGCTGGAGGTCAGCATGGTGGAGGAGCCGGGCCAGGGCCAGAGCCCCGAGGACCAGCTGCTGCCCCCACACCACCACACACACAACTCAGACTACGACTCCTCCTGGTCCCCTTCCTGGGTCATGTGGCTCGGCCTGCCAAGGTACAGAGAAGATACCCCTCACACACACACACACCTGTTTGGGTTGGACTCATTTGGGGTGTTTGGGATATTGGGAGTTTGTGTGAAAGTATAGCTTTGACTTTATTTAGTGGTTTCATGTTAGTGTAGGTGAAGCTGAGGAAAGGAATACATTTTAGACTATTGAGATCCACCTGAAGTCATCTGTGGAGATTGTGTTTGAGTGTGTTCGGTATTGGGATGTACAGTGAGGGAAAAAAGTATTTGATCCCCTGCTGATTTTGTAAGTTTGCCCACTGACAAAGAAATAATCAGTCTATAATGTTAATGGTAGGTTTATTTGAACAGTGAGAGACAGAATAACAACAACAAAATCCAGAAAAACGCATGTCAAAAATGTTATAAATTGATTTGCATTTTAATGAGGGAAATAAGTATTTGACCCCCTCTCAATCAGAAAGATTTCTGGCTCCCAGGTGTCTTTTATACAGGTAACGATCTGAGATTAGGAGCACACTCTTAAAGGGAGTGCTCCTAATCTCATCTTGTTACCTGTATAAAAGACACCTGTCCACTGAAGCAATCAATCAATCAGATTCCAAACTCTCCACCATGGCCAAGACCAAAGAGCTCTCCAAGGATGTCAGGGACAAGATTGTAGACCTACACAAGGCTGGAATGGGCTACAAGACCATCGCCAAGCAGCTTGGTGAGAATGTGACAACAGTTGGTGCGATTATTCGCAAATGGAAGAAACACAAAATAACTGTCAATCTCCCTCGGCCTGGGGCTCCATGCAAGATCTCACCTCGTGGAGTTGCAATGATCATGAGAACTGTGAGGAATCAGCCCAGAACTACACAGGAGGATCTTGTCAATGATCTCAAGGCAGCTGGGACCATAGTCACCAAGAAAACAATTGGTAACACACTACGCTGTGAAGGACTGAAATCCTGCAGTGCCCGCAAGGTCCCCCTGCTCAAGAAAGCACATATACATGCCCGTCTGAAGTTTGCCAATGAACATCTGAATGATTCAGAGGAGAACTGCGTGAAAGTGTTGTGGTCAGATGAGACCAAAATGGAGCTCTTTGGCATCAACTCAACTCGCCGTGTTTGGAGGAGGAGGAATGCTGCCTATGACCCCAAGAACACCATCCCCACCGTCAAACATGGAGGTGGAAACATTATGCTTTGGGGGTGTTTTTCTACTAAGGGGACAGGACAACTTCACCGCATCAAAGGGACGATGGACGGGGCCATGTACCATCAAATCTTGGGTGAGAACCTCCTTCCCTCAGCCAGGGCATTGAAAATGGGTCATGGATGGGTATTCCAGCATGACAATGACCCAAAACACACGGCCAAGGCAACAAAGGAGTGGCTCAAGAAGAAGCACATTAAGGTCCTGGAGTGGCCTAGCCAGTCTCCAGACCTTAATCCCATAGAAAATCTGTGGAGGGAGCTGAAGGTTCGAGTTGCCAAACATCAGCCTCGAAACCTTAATGACTTGGAGAAGATCTGCAAAGAGGAGTGGGACAAAATCCCTCCTGAGATGTGTGCAAACCTGGTGGCCAACTACAAGAAATGTCTGACCTCTGATTGCCAACAAGGGTTTTGCCACCAAGTACTAAGTCATGTTTTGCAGAGGGGTCAAATACTTATTTCCCTCATTCAAATGCAAATCAATTTATAACATTTTTGACATGTGTTTTTCTGGATTTTTGTTGTTGTTATTCTGTCTCTCACTGTTCAAATAAACCTACCATTAAAATTATAGACTGATAATTTCTTTGTCAGTGGGCAAACGTACAAAATCAGCAGGGGATCAAATACTTTTTTCCCTCACTGTATATGTCTCTCATGTCATGTGTCACTATTATGTGTGTATGTTGGTATGCGTGTGGGCCAGGGTGTGTGTGTTACGTAAGGCGGTCCATACGGGGCGTTATGTTTGTGTGTGTGTTGTCCAGAACTATGCTGTAAACATTAACAGCTGTAGTGAGGATTATCAACTGAGAGACATGTGGTGACATCCCCAACGTCTCTCCACAATTCATCCTTCTTAGGCTGGTACAGAGAGCAGCCTCAAACTCACCCCTCCTTTTTTCTAGCGCTCTCTCCTTTTCTTCTGCTGTCTTTGTTTCTCTCCCTCCTTTTCTGTCTCTCTCTGTTTCTCTCCCTCCTTTTCTGTCTCTCTCTGTTTCTCTCCCTCCTTTTCTGTCTTTCTCTGTTTCCTCCCTCTCCATCTGTCTCACTCTGTTTCCTCCTTCCTTTTCTGTCTTTCTCTGTTTCCTCCCTACCCATCTGTCTCTCTCTGTTTCCTCCCTCCTTTTCTGTCTTTCTCTGTTTCCTCCCTCCACATCTGTCTCTCTCTGTTTCCTCCCTACCCATCTGTCTTTCTCTTGCCCTCCTTCCCTATTTCTCTCCCTGCTCTTCTCTCTCTCACTAAACCTGGCTCACCCTCTATCTCCCCCCTTCTTCCTTCTCCTGTCTCTCTCCCTCTCACTAAAACACTGACTCATTCTCTCCATCCATCTCTCTCTCTCTCTGTATTCTCTCTATCTCAGCTACCTTCACAGTAGCCATGAGATTGTTCTGCGTAGAAGTCACCCTGGGAGCTGGGGCTTCAGCATCGTCGGGGGATACGAGGAAAACCATAGCAACCAGGCATTCTTCATCAAGACCATTGTCCTTGGAACGCCCGCATACTACGATGGCCGCCTCAAGTAAGCCGTCAGTCATGTTGTTGGGTTATGAGCATAAAGACACATTTCCGTTCTCTGTAAGTTAATGGACAATAAAGTACATCTTATATTATCTTATTATCTCACATGGCCACTTTATTAGGTACACCCATCTAGTACCGGGTTTGACCCCCCTTTTCCTCCAGAACAGCCTGAATTCTTCGGGGCATGGAAACGTTGCTCAATTGGTATCAAGGGACCTAACATGTGCCAGGAAAACATTCCCCACACCATTACACCACCCCCACCAGCCTGTACCGTGCCTGCTGCTTACGCCAAATCCTGACTCTGCCATCAGCATGAATCAAATCAAATCAAATCCAATTTGATTTGCCACATGGGCCGAATACAACAGGTTCTAAGGTCAATGTAGACCTTACATTGAAATGCTTACTTACAAGCACTTAACCAACAATTCAGTTTTAAGAAAGAAAAGTGTTGAGTAAAAAATAGATAAGTAAAAAATAAAAATACAAAAATTATTAAAGAGCAGCAGTAAAATAAAATAATAGTAGGGAGCCTATATACAGGGGGGTACCAGTACTGAGTCAATGTGCGGGGGCACCGGTAAGTCGAGGTAGTTGAAGTAATATGTACATGTGGGTAGAGTTAAAGTGACTATGAATAGATCATAAACAGAGTAGCAGCAGCTTAAAAGAGGGGGTGGGGTGTGGGTGGGGTTGGGGGGGACAATGCAAATAGTCAGGGTAGACATGATTAGCTGTTCAGGAGTCTTTTGGCTTGGGGGTAGAAGCTGTTGAGAAGCCTTTTGGACCTAGACTTGGCGCTCCGGTACCGTTGCCATGTGGTAGCAGAGAGAACAGTCTATGACTAGGCTGGCTGGAGTCTTTGACCATTTTTAGGGCCTTCCTCTGACACCGCCTGGTATAGAGGTCCTGGATGGCAGGAAGCTTGGCCCCAGTGATGTACTGGGCCGTACGCACTACCCTCTGTAGTGCCTTGCGGTCGGAGGCCGAGCAGTTGCCATACCAGGCGGTGATGCAACCAGTCAGGATGCTCTCGATGGTGCAGCTGTAGAACATTTTGAGGATCTGAGGACCCATGTACCTAATAAACTGGTGTATATCTACTGTATATCGTCCATCCATGTTTATGTGCCTCTCTGTTCCCGTATGTGTCCCCTCTGTTCCCTAGGTGTGGGGACATGATAGTGGCGGTTAATGGACTGTCTACGGCTGGTATGAGCCACTCAGCCCTGGTACCCATGCTGAAGGAGCAGCGTAGCAGAGTGGCTCTCACCGTGGTCTCCTGGCCTGGCAGCCTGGCATAGCATCATGCCGTACTGAAATTACTGTAGACTGGATCTAACTAGGGCCCAATCATGCTAGACTGCATCGAAATCATGCCATACTGAAATTGTTCTAGATCGGACCTACTGTAACCCGGGCCAAATCAGACTTCATCAAACCAGTCTAGAGTGAACCGGGCCCTACGGAGGAAGATCACTTGATACTAAGCTGGACTGTGTCAGCCCCACATCAAACAGACTGCTGTGGTCATATGGTCATGTTATCGGTCTTCACTCCCACTCAGGGAGAGTGGGACTATCTGTTAAAGGACAGTACATAGTCTCTGGACTGTTTCTCTTCACTGGACTGCAGTTGTAGATACCAGGGGTGTATTCAGGTGGCCACAACGTTAGAATTTCACGGCATAGAACAGATAAGATTCTCTGCCATGTAGAATTATATAGATCAGCTCTAGGCCATGTATTTCTGTCTGAAACATTTAAGCGTTGCTTCTAGGGTTTTCAGGAGAAAACGGGATAAAACATTCACCCATTCTCTCCTGAATAAACCCCAGGCCTTACCGGATACCTGCCACGCCCTGGGGGCCCAACCCCCTGGACGCAGCCTTAGGCCTCAACACTGTGACGGCCCAGCCATCAGCTCCCTAGGGTTTTCTACGTGTGAATTCTGCAGTTTGATAAATATTTCCAACAGAGGGCATTTGAGTCCGTTTTCTTACCCACCTCTGCCTGGCTCCACATCTTCATACTGAGAGGAAAACACTTTCATATGCTAGGAGTCATTTCAGCACCTGGATGTGTTCATTCAGTGTTCTGTGAGCACCCTGAGTGGTGCATTTCAAGCACACACTGCTATTTGTTCACCATCACCCCACCTACAGATTAGCCATTATATTGAACAGATACACCTAGTGGCCACTAAGAATGAAAAGCCTTAAAATGGAAGGCAGTCAGAGCAAGAGCAGATGGGACCATTCTAGCCACTGAGGGCAGAGACAAGTGAAAAGCCACAACATCGATAGAAAGTGTTTTCCTCAAAGTTGCTGGGATGTCACGTGTCCTACTTATCAGTACACTCGTAACCTAATCATGAAACTTCTAGTCTTAAATAAGCCACACGTAGCAAATAAGCCATTTAATTTGTTTACCAAATTCACTTGACTGTAAAAGAACCGCTGCTGGAGAAGATAGATTTTGGGCCCAGTCCTCACACTTCCCAGGATGAAGGACCAGACTTCATAACATGCTATGAAAGTGAACACGTCATTTGTGAGACTCACGCCATTTGCACAGTGTCCTTTGATCAGATCTCATTGCTCAACATTTCTAGCAAATGACAAGTCCTTTCATAGTGCATTAAACCACCATTGACAATAATCCAGAGATGCAGTAGTGAGGATTTATTTGATAAGTGTTTGATACATAACTGAAAGATTTTGCTCCTGAAAACTAACTGAACAAAAATACTTGACACGGAGCAAAGAATAGGTTCCTGTTCCACAGGTTTCAGAACACCCCCATGGTTCTGATGGACCAGTCCAGGTCAGAGCAGGAGTGTTAGTGTGGCGTAGCCCAAGCAGTGTTATGGCGTAGAGTTGCCCAAGCTGGTGTTATGGAGTTTGTCAGCCAGTCTGCTGGTCTCAGCCTGTGTGGATGCTGTCGCCAACTCAGTCTTCTGACGCGACGGCTTGCTCTTTTTAGGGCGTACCTTCTGCAAAGGAAAATAGCAGTATTTATAACATTACATGAAGGGATGCTGTTCATCCCCCATATACCAAACAATACCGGTGGTGTACCTGCAGCTTTTTCTTCTCTGGGTCATGACCCACTCGGTGTCGTCTCAAACTCTCCTAAGGAATATAAAACATCATTTGACACCAAATATTCCACTGAAAGAGCCAGATTGAGTTATGCAAAACTATTTTAGAAGTGATAGGATACCATATTGTAACTCGAGTCATGTCCCATGAGCTCACCTGCATAGCGAAGCTCTTGCCACAGCCTGCGTGGGTACAGGAGAAGGGCTTCTTGCCCTCGTGGTCTGACACGACATGGTTCTCCAGGTTGAAGTGTGTGGTGAAAGTCTTCCCACACCCAGCTTCGGAGCACTGGAACACCCTCTTGGGCGCACCGGAGTGAACCCGCAGCTGATGCTGCTTCAAGAACCATGCCGCCAGGAACATCCTACTGCAGCGATCGCACTGCAGCTTGACTGAACACAACCAGTGAAGACTTTACAATTGGATCAGTTTTAAGTCAATATAATCATTTAGGACCATGTGAGAGTTCACAAGACAATGCAAAGGGATGAGAGTTGGAGCACAGTTAAGAGGGTGGTGTGTTCGTTGTTTGAGGGCCTACATACCTCTGTGCACAGCCTTCCTGTGCTTCTGATATTCTGACCAAGTCTTCCCCTGGAATGGACAGCCCTCGACAGCACAGGGGTAACCTGGGAGTGAAAAAATATGGCTAGATAAAACAAGCTTACATCTACAGGACCTCTGAGAAGACTAGGAGATGGGTGTGGCAGGTCCAGGGCTCACCTTTGTGCACCTTCTCATGGCGCTTTAGTTGTCCGGGAGCAGCAAATTCTCTCTTACAGCCCTCAAAGTTGCACCTGTGGGAAAGGGTCAGAGTTCAGCCCGATGTGGTAGAGCCTACATTCTCTTGTAGAGGCCAGTGTGTCATACTCACTGAAAGGGGAGCAGTTGTGTGTGTATAATCTTGTGTATATTGAGTTTGTTTTTCTTCTTGAACTCCATCCCACAGTCCACGTGGTCACACTAAAACGGAACACAAATCACAGCATCTCACAAACATCTGATAAATGATAATGAGCAGGACTTTCGTCGTAGTCAGACATCACCATCACTTCCTCACCCACAAAACTGGTTGAGTGGAAGTCTCGAGGCATTCAAGATATCCTGTTTAGATCAGTGAAATGTAAGGCAATCGGGAGATGAAGGTGAGCCTCAGGGTTTAGTCATGAAACGTGGCAATGCCGTCAACCGTGTAGGCAACGCCATGCACATTAAAACTAAACGGCCCTTGTCTGTCACGAATGTGGACTACAATTATTTTAACTTACTCTGCATATTGTCTGTGGTGTTGGTCATCCAGCTGGTTGAAATTTTAGACAGACAATCCACAGGAAAATATTAAACAGTCAAGAAGCAGGTCTACCTGTTGCAATCAAGAGGTTGGCCCATGACCGAAGGCACGTGCACAAGACAGAAGTACATGCACGCATACTAACAGGTGTTTACATAGCTTTGCACATGGGCAAGTCTATAGAAATTGCAACTTCAGTACTGGTGCACTAAAGAGACAAGTAAACACTTTCCTGTGGATATTTTGTCTCAAATTTCAAGCAGCGGTAGAGGAAAGTCAAATGCAATTTATTAAACATTCTGTCTTGTAAGGAAAATGTCAACGATTTTTTCAGTGCTTTGTTTCAGACTAAACCACACGGTATCACTCTTATTTCGGCTTAGCCAACCTTATAGTGCTTCTCCTGGTGCTGGTGAACACGAGCCATGTGGTTCTTCATGCTGGCATGTGTGACGAAGGCCTCGGAGCATCCTGCAGCCAGACACCTGCAGATACACACAGGAACAGATGGGAGACCAGAGGGAAGGTTAAAGGATTGATGCATTGCATGACTCAGCACAATGGTTAGGCTACTACTTAAGTTCATTCAGTAACATTTGGTTCAAAACCCATTTACAACTAAACCCTACCTTTGGTGCCAGTCTCTTTGCTTTAGCCAACTGACTGTCTGGCCAAATCATTTGGAAAGGCAACAATGAAACATTGTTGAAGGCAGAAACATCAGTCATCCAGGCTCATACACAACCGGTCAGTGACCGTGAACCATTGCCCTTTAGGATTGTGAAGTTTCATACTCACGTGTATGGCTTCTCTCCACTGTGGCTCAGCCCATGTCTGGTGAGCTGGTAGCGGGTACAGAAGCTCTTGTCACAGTTCTCACACGAGAAGGGTTTCTGTCGAAGAGAAACATCACCATCATGGATCCCTCTGTAACAAATACTAAAATCCCCATGTGTTTCTGCCCGCAGACATTCATTCACGTTGATGTAGTAGTCAAATGAAACTCAGTAGGCTGCTCATTTATCTGATCTAACAGAAATTCAAAATTCAAGACCTGTTTTGGACCATCTGTTGAAAGAGGCCAGCTGGGAAGGATAGATACTCACCAAACCTGTGTGTTTGCAAAGATGGGCATCTAACTTCCATGATTTATTAAAGGTGGCATTGCAGTTGACAAAAGAACAAATAAAGCTTTTTTGTACTTGTATCCTTTCCCCCATCTTTAATTGTAGCAATGCCGGCGTTTTGATAATGCAAAACCGAGCAGGCAGGTCGTTTACCGGCCTACATGGGTTGACACACCTGAGGACTATATATTTTAATGGACGATACCACTGTTGGATAATACAGGGGTGTTTCAATCCACGCAATGGAAAGTGAACAAAATGGAAAGCAAAGTCTGGCTCAGTAATAGCCTAAATTAATTTCAGGTCTAAGTACTTTCATTATTTTGGTGAAATATTGATGATTTATAAATTAATATTGGACACCTGCTTCGTGATTTTATTCAGCCATCACCCTACATTTGCACTTAGTTCGTTCCTGATTGGAAGAGGTTGGAACAGTGAATTGCGTCGACACACACCTGACTTTAAACCAGCCTATAGCAAGGTACTGTAAAGTGTAGACTGATTATTTGACCTGGTTAAATCATAGAGATAGTTAGAGGACACAACATTGTATCTCTCCCATTATTGTGTATGTGAGAGCAAGGGCAGAAACATTGTATCTCTCCCATTATGGTGTATGTGAGAGCAAGGGCAGAAACATTGTATCTCTCCCATTATGGTGTATGTGAGAGCAAGGGCAGAAACATTGTATCTCTCCCATTATGGTGTATGTGAGAGCAAGGGCAGAAACATTGTATCTCTCCCATTATGGTGTATGTGAGAGCAAGGGCAGAAACATTAAGGCCATCTCCATTTTGAAGTAGTACTTTTTCTTCTTCTACTACTTCTATGAGTTAGTAAACAAACTGAAAGGCTGCACACTGCCACCTGAAATGTATTGTTTGAACAGGTATAAAGCCAAGGTTGGCAATTTACTGCCACCTGCAGTTATGGAATGTTTGCTCACAAATATAATTAATTGGCTGATCCCGATGACCTGGATGGAATTATGTGATACTTCCTTAACCCATAGGAAGTCCCACCCAGTTGACTACTTAAAAATGGTGGAAGTCCAATGGCACTGCCCATGCCACAACAGGCGTTTGGGCACTAGAGTCCTCTATCTATCTCTATGGGTTAATTAACGATGCACTATGCAGAAATCTCTCTGCCGTTTCCTGGTTGCTAAAATTCTAATCGTTCGCTTAATTTCAGTTTATGTAACAAAACAAGCAAGTATAGTGTAGAGAGCCATTGTACTTTCTAAACCGCTGTGAAATATATTTTCCAGAACCCACAATATTGTATTTTCAACTGTTTGAAGCTGGTGTACAAAACCGAAAGTAAAAGAAACAAAAACGAAATTTAAGCACGGGATCATAGAAATAGCGCACAGAGAACAGATCTACCGCTTCTTAGACTTGCTGTCAATGAGAATGACAGATCTATAACACACATTTCTATGTGAATTTGGTTGGGTCGTCCAAAAAGTTACATATTGCAGCTTTAAACTTACATTCATGGCCTACAATGAAATAGGCTACTGCTTGAGATTGAAGCAAAATAGCCACTCTTGCAAATGGATGTGATTGTGTTTCTGGCTCTGATTTCCTAGACCTAGATTAGTCCTATCTGTTATTGGTGAATTCAGTAGACTAGACTAGTCATTGATCATTTTTACTGAACAGCAGTTGTTGCGATTCAGGTCTTTGAGCTTGCCTTTCTCTGATTGATTGTAGGCTTTAAAACTGTCATCCAGGCTCCTGACACTGCATTGCTATCTTCTGTCTGTGGTGTGTGTGTGTGCGTTTGCAGTCTGAGCTGAGCGACTCTCTGTCTCCAGTCTTCACACACACGTGAAATTTACAGCCCTAATCGTGGTCTTATCAACCTCCTCCATATTGTTCTATGATAGGTGTGATTTACAGTCACAACCCAGTCTTCATTCTCTTGCTCTGTCCCAATGTGATCCTCTTCAAACCTGACTCATCCAATCCTGTGGACAGTTCAAACCACTCCCAATTCTATGACACTGCTCTTTATTTAGACTTGATTGGATTAACAGTATAATATGTTTCCACAAGGATACTTTAATTGTGAATTTAGGTAGCCTATTTCTGAATTCAGGAAAGCTTGACCCAAATCAGAAATCAGAAAATCTTCAATCCAATATGGTCTGTACATTACCTAACGACTAGAGACCAACTACCATGCATGTGCCATGATCTGGTATGAAACCTTAGAATGGCTTCTCTGAATGAGGCCTATTGAGAACCCCAGGGTGTTACCTCTGCTCCCTCCCACGCTTCAGGTCACCCGGCCTGGGTCAGCTGCCACCGTTATCAGCCTTTCCCGCACAGTCCCAATCCCTCCACTGACAGGGGACGGGATCGATAACCCTGGCTCTGTATCTGTGGATGACCATGGTCTCCACTGATAACTACTCCTGACAAGTATAGGGGGGAGAAAGACCCTATCTGTCCACTATCACCTAGAGAGATACAGTGTGTTCTGTGTTTGGCCTGGGATTTCCTAGCTCCATTGTCAACCCCCCAAAACACACACACATAAACAAACACACTCCTCCCTCACATTACTGACACAAATACACCCCTCTAATCAGGCCAGAGACAATAAGGAGAACAGAGAGAGAGAGAGAGAGAGAGAGAGAGAGAGAGAGGTGAAACGAGCAGGGTTGAGAGAACAACATGAAATCATGGGAATATTGTGATAGGAAGAGAGAGACAGTAAGATGTCCGTCGTTATATCATCTCATATAGCTTCTGCTCTCCACCCTCCACCAGCGGTGTGTGTTTGTGGTTAATGTGTGACACACAGGGTCGATACGGCTGCTTTGGGCTACTGGCTGAGTTGACAGCCTCGACAGCCTCAATCTGTGTGTCAAACGCGTGTGATTAAGGAGCACATAGTAATCCACTGCTTTTACCCACATGTCCCGTTCCACGCTCCCCCTCCTCTCTCTCTCTCCTCACTCACTGTCCCTCAGACTGTTTACTTTTTCCTCCTTCAATCAGTAACTCCCATGAGTCAGCACTCCAGATGAAGGCCTGTTCTGTCTGTGACAGCAAATTCACACACACATTATATATTTGACTATCCTTGTTGGGACCTAACATGTATTTCCATTAAAAATCCTATTTTCTGTAACCCTAAACCTAACCCTTGAACCTAAAATATCATTTGTACTCATGGGGACCTGGGAAATGTCCCCACAAGGGAGAATTTTCCTTGTTTTAGTATCCTTGTTGGGATTTTGGCAGATTTCCGGTACCCACATGGATAGTAATACAATCCCACACACAGTTTCTGTAAATGTCCTTATTTCTCTCACACTATTTGTCATATCCTTGTATATTCTATCTGGCAGGACTGATATCACTATGAGAAAAGAAAGATAGGTGAAACAGTAGGTGCCCAACACCATAGAACGTTATCTGAACAACACCCAGGCCTCAATGTAGTCTATACTGATCAATAAACAGGGATTTGGATGTGCCTTGCTGATTGATCACATTGATTTTGGGTTCATGTGTTAATTCAGCTTGTTGGAGACTTATTACACCAGTTTGATAAGGCAGGTGTCTGTATCTTCTACCCTTAGGGAGACAGCCAGAGATAACAGAGGGTTACGGTCTTATGGAGGGTTATATAGCCTCCTGAGACCCAGCAATTCATTTTTGTTCTCTCTTGTAGACATCAGTTCTTGGTCCGTATCTCTGAGGCCATACATGCCACTGTGTCCCTTTGGAAGGACATTCTGGGCTTTTCAATAATATCACATGTGAGGATGTGACATTACCACTTTATTTTCCTGGTTCTTAAAAAAATGTCTGCTGTCAAAATTAGCACATTTTATGGACATTTGAAAAGAAGCACAATTATTATCATTTTTGTGAGTTTGATATTCAAATTGTGTCTAGTAAGTGAATAACTCAGGACTAGTTAAGTGAGTTGTCAGGGCTGTGTAATAATTGTATCATATTAAATAAGAGCTTATCAAGAAATGTCTTCTGTAGTGGACATTTCAAAAAACAAAATGATAAATTGTCATATCTTAACATTCATGATATGCTTCATTATACCTGAAAAAAATGGAAACACTCGAGAGAAAGTTTGTTTTCTCTTTCTATCTACCCCTTCCAGCTGCTGCTACTATCTCAGGAAACTGGTCCTAATTGGAGTAAATATTGGGTAAAGTACTGAGATAACATACAGTATTTGTCAGATATCCAGTCAGCCTCCACTGATTAAACAGCACATGTCAAGATACGGCAGAGGTGGTCCCTACTGCCCACACACACACCAACCCCAGAGCACACAGACAAACACACATAACAGGCATGACTGCATGGTCGCGTAACCAGAAAGATGTAACACTTAAATGAAGAACAATGCATGCAATGTATACTATTTACTCTCAGCCAATGCTGTGATTGAGCACCAAATGTCCTTTGAGTACAAACGGCCAAATCAGTGTCCTCTACTCATAATAATATGGAGGGTGCTTATATTTGTCCTATTTCACTCATCTACAAGTGTGTAATACGCATGTGATCTGGATTATTATTTATTTTTTTGCATATCCCTCTCCCCGAGACACCTTCGGAGAATGGGGTCACCAAGGACACAATCACTGTTTAGTGCGTTGCTTTCTCTGGAAATGTATTCTCAGGAACCTGGATATTCAATCAGTCACGGGAATGTAATTTCTCACATTGAAAACAGAAGTGGCCTACTGCAGCTCATAGGCATACATAACATGGCACTTATCCTGGTGCACATTGCCCTCTGCTGGACTGACTGGCACTCCAACAGACATACCAGGGGTACATTCAACAGGGTGCAAAGTTTAAAATGTTGCATGTAGATTGATAATTTGGCACAAATCATGTCTGCCCTGTACACAGACATATTCACAATATGTTCAAGCCTTTCTACTCAATATACCCCCAGATTGTCTGCTTTATTTTGGGCAAGCAATTGATTGCACACGCCACATTTTTGAGAAGGGCTAACTCAAGTTTAGTATTCTTAGTGGGTCTTTGAGTTGAAGCTGTATGTACTTTGAGACTACTGTGCTTGTCATTCTCAGCTCGCCGGTGAAATAGAAATAGCATTTAATTTCAATTCACTTTGAGTGATCACTGGAGGAGAACCATTACTGAACGACAGCAGCAACTTCAGTCTTCCTGGTTAGACCCTACATTAAACTGTACCACTCGATCTTCACTCATATTCTCACTCTCTCCCCCAGTCTTGGACATGCAGTAATAGTGACTAAGCCGTGGTATCGTGCATCCATAAGAGACTCAAGTCGACACAAATGGTTGTGTATAAACATTTTGTATTTTGGTCAGCACAGTTATGCCATGAACTCATATGGGATGGGCTCCAGCAGCTGGGGTTGGTTGCCCTTGGTGCTGACGAAGCGGGCGTCACGGGGAGCAGTGGGCTGCAGGGAGAGATGAAGAGGAAACGACAAATGCACAGATGAGATGCCACTACTTAAAATACAAACAATTCAAAGGACTATGTATCAGAAATAATGACATGGCTGAATTAACATTACAGAATGCATCAACCAAGCAACAGAACTGGATTGACGCAACATTCCACTAGATCAGCGTTGGTGTCCATTTTATATCTTAAATCTGGACTGTTTAATTACGTAGAATAGTGACCAACAAGCCTGGTCCTGGAGGGTGTACAGGCCGCTTAATATAGCATTAAAACACTACTGATAACGGCCCAGGTAAACGTGCTCTCCATACCTGGCGTTTCAGTTCGACCCAGGTGCCCTTCTGCTTGGCCTCCACCTTCCTCTTCTCATTCTCCTTGACACGCTGCAGGAAGCTGTCCCTGCTCTTAGAGTGCTTCACATGCTCAATACGCACGTTGATCCTCTTGGCCAGGATCTTACCCCTACAGAGAGAAGGGGACATGGCTTTCAGCTCTGAATTAAATCAGAGACATACAAAAGGCTACTGGTCACTTACATAAGAGATGTATGCAACGTAATTGACCTCCTGACTTAACAGAAAACATTACACTTCCAATGAATATCGAAATACTCATGTTACGCAATGAACTTCAACTCAGAATGGCTTTTTTTAAGTGTCTCCTTCAACAACCCTAGTTAAAAACGTACAGTAGGTGCTTGCCAGTTGCTGAAGGACAAATACTGTCCCCCACGTGAATGACCACTTAGGACATAGGACAGCCCTTGTGGCAAAGTGAAGATGGGGTTCTGAGATGCGACAGACTTCTGCAACATCAACCTTCCTTTAAAGATATTGAAATTACATCCTTTTAATTTATGAACGAGCATTACATGGCCAAGCTGGAAAGGAAATGGATAGTGACAATTTGCCATACCCCTCCACAGATTGCTTTGTACTTACTTGACCTGCTTGTTGACAATGATGCCGACAGCATGTTGGGTTACGTTGTAGACTCTGCCAGTCTTGCCATGGTAGCACTTGTGAGGCATTCCTTTCTGGATGGTACCTGTACCCTGGAGGAGAGACATTCACAATCTTAAGAATTCTGTTTTGGGGGAAGTCGAAAGAGCAAAATATAACCAATTCAGTGAAAGTGCAGTCACTACCAGTAAACACCTAGAAAAAGTGGAACACCTACCTTGATGTCAACAATATCTCCCTTCCTGTAGATACGCATGTATGTGGACAGGGGAATGGGGCCTGAGAAACAAAGTACATATACTATTCACAACCAACCAAAACTCAATTCTAAGATGGCCTTAAGAGTAGCTAATGAAGGCTTCTCAAGTGTGGATTCATGCCAGCAACACCCCTAACCTTGCGTGCTTTCTTTTAAATAACTCAAAGCAACTTAAGGCATTTCAGTATATCTTCAGTCTTTCTGATATGAACTCACCATGCTTGCGGAAGGCCCGGCTGAACATGTATCTCGTCCCCCTCCTCTTGCCTCTTGTGTTAGTCATGATGCCTGATTACTGGAACATGGACATTCACGTTAGTGAAACCCAATGGCAAAGTATACATTCTTCATTACAGTGGCTGTAAAATGTATGGTTACAAGGGTGGCTGAGAATGATGTAGACTCGGATTTAGTCAAGTCAATGGATGCATTACTGTCACATACAAAAACGTAATTAAACCCTGTATATTACATTTAGCTAGCTAGCTTACAATACCCTGGTCTGACTAACGTTCGCCTGACAATTACAATCTGTTGACAAAGTTAACTTGACTGTAAAGAACACATCGGTAGCTACTATACTAATTAACAATTATAAAGGGGGCATTTAAAACATGGCACGTCAGTCAAAACACAAGATTTACAACAGAGCTAGTTAAAGCTAATTAGCTCGCAAACTCTGTCCAATACCGATAGCGCTTAATTTCCCCAGATTGACAAGTTAACTTTACTTCAACGTGACAGTTATGTTATTTTACAGGACATGCCATATTTGCTATCTGGTTATGCCAACATTGTAAATTCCTAAGAAACCGGCAATTATTGCGAACGCTGCAGTGGCTAGGCCCACATGTGAAGCCACGCTGCTACCCCATTCACTAATCATGTCAATATATGCCACACAGACGTTCTTTCACTGATTATTTCTGGCCTCAAATGTAGAGTATGCTTTAACACACATATCAATGTATTTACATGCATTTAAAACTATATTTTATGCTTTTACGGTCTTTAAAAACGGAGCACATCTTACCCCCGGTAGTTCGCAAGATGGCGGGTACGGTGGAAAGAAAGATCGAAGGACCCGAAACTCGTCCTTCTAAAACAGAATTCAAGAGTGCCTTCATATTGCCTGCACGAAAATAAAAAAAAGCTACAACGAATTTGTCCCCTTTGTGCTGATCTAATGTCAGTTTTGATTTTATACCTTAATGACTAAACTCACATAGGGGTTGGGTAAAATGATTTCAGATCAGGAACGTGAAAAATGGGTTTAATGCCGGCGAAAAGATGGCGGAAGCGGATGATGAAGTGGATTATTTTTATTTATTTCTTTATATAACCTTTATCAGGTAAGCCAGTTGAGAACAAGTTCTCATTTACAACTGCGACCTGGCCAAGATAAAGCAAAGCAGTGCGATAAAAACAACAACACAGAGTTACATATGGGGTAAACAAAACATAAAGTCAAAAATACAACAGAAAATATATATACAGTGTGTGTGAATGTAGTAAGTTATGGAGGTAAGGCAATAAATAGGCCATAGTGCAAAATAGTTACAATTTCGTATTAACACTGGAATGATAGATGTGCAAAAGATGATGTGCAAATAGAGATACTGGGGTGCAAATGAGCAAAATAAATAACAATATGGGGATGAGGTAGTTGGGTGGGCTAATTTCAGAATGGCTGTGTACAGGTGCAGTGATCGGTAAACTGCTCTGACAACTGACGCTTAAAGTTAGTGAGGGAGATAAGAGTCTCCAGCTTCAGAGATTTTTGCAGTTCGTTCCAGTCATTGGCAGCAGAGAACTGGAAGGAATGGCGGGCAACGGAGGTGTTGGCTTTGGGGATGACCAGTGAGATATACCTGCTGGAGCGCAGACTACGGGTGGGTGTTGCTATGGTGACCAGTGAGCTAAGATAAAACGGGGATTTGCCTAGCAGTGATTTATAGATGACCTGGAGCCAGTGGGTTTGACGACGAATATGTAGTGAGGGCCAGCCAACAAGAGCGTACAGGTCACAATGGTGGGTAGTATATGGGGCTTTGGTGACAAAACGGATGGCACTGTGATAGACTACATCCAATTTGCTGAGTAGAGTGTTGGAGGCTATTTTGTAAATGACATCGCCGAAGTCAAGGATCGGTAGGATAGTCAGTTTTACGAGGGCATGTTTGGCAGCATGAGTGAAGGAGGCTTTGTTGCGAAATAGGAAGCCGATTCTAGATCTAACTTTTGATTGGAGATGCTTAATGTGAGTGTGGAAGGAGAGTTTACAGTCTAACCAGGCACCTAGGTATTTGTAGTTGTCCACATACTCTAGGTCAGACCCGCCGAGAGTAGTGATTCTAGTCAGGTGGGCGGGTGCAAGCAGCGTTCGGTTGAAGAGCATGTGTAGTATCTGAACATTTATAGCTTTGGCTGAGGTTTTCATATTGTTGGTTAAATGAACTCTACTTTGCTTTGCTGAAACATCTGGAAAGTATTACTATAGGGGCCCCCTAAAACAGTGGACATCGAGATATGTGGAGGCCAGGGATTGGTCTATTCAAAACACGCCATCTTATGTTACATAGGATATATACCATGTTTGAACAAAGGGACGGGGAGAGTGATCATATTTGAGATTGGGTTTGTTGCTCTCCAGATTCTGCAGAAGTCTGTAAATTGATGCTGAAATCTTTGATATAATAAACCATTATAATCAAGTACAGTGTCAGCGGATTCCTTGTCAACACAGCATCTCAGCAGCATTGTTCGGCCACCACAGAAATTGGAGACGAGGATTTTGGGACGTGTTGCGTCTGTTTCAGCGTTCCATCATGGGCTCCGAGCTGACTCTCGCTCCAGAGTCCGGCAGATAAGGGTGAGCTTTCTCACAACTTTGGGCGCTGGTCAGTTCGTGTGACTGTGTGTGCGTTGGGGGGACGCACCGTGAACAACCTGTGTGCTGTTATTGCTGTGTGATGAGATTCCGTTCTAAATTTCTAAATTTGTTTGCGTTGGAAACAACGCAAACAGGGGGGAGTATGTATATAATACAGGATCAAAGGAAAAAAAGGAATTGATAACACTGGGCCCAGGGAAGTTTGGCTTGAATAAAATTAAGGGAAAAAGGAATAGAATGAAGAAATAAGGGACAAGGAACTAAGGAAAAATGTATACTAATTAGGACGTAGCTGATCTACGGAAGCCCTCAAATGAGGCGATCATTAGATGGGCCACAAATCCTGGGAAGTCACTAGGTGAATTTTAGGGTCAGTTCCAAGGGACTGTGAGTTTGTAGAATACACATTCAATTGTATGTTACCTCTCGGTATATAGTTGACGAGGAATATGTCCGAAGTAGCCTCTCATTGAATATCTGCAACTCAAGGTAGCATAAATTTAGGAAGGAATATAAAGGAAAAGGAGCGACGGAAGCATGCTTTTGGAATTGTATGAATGGATGCATTCTTGTTGATTGAATAGTTTTCATGTGTGTGTGAGAGAAAGAGAGTGTGTGTGTGCGCAAATAAAGATGTCTCTGCTGTGTTTGAGCTGTGTGGATTGTGCAGAGAGTTATATGCTCGACTCATGCTATGATAAGATGTTATGTTAGATATATATACATATATATGTTGTGGTTGAGAACAGGGGTTTTAGTTTTTTGTAAGGAAATCTGTTAATTACGGTTAAAACCTTATGAGTCTCCATTTGAGAGAACATTTTCAAATTTGTTCAAATCTATGAGCCCCCGGGAGGACGTTATGATTGTATAGAGAGGATTTGTAATGGATAAGACAATAACTATACATCTGCAGATTGGAGTAGAATGGGTGAAGAAAGAGGAGAGAGAAAATAGACTAAAGTAAAGTTAAGAAACTTCGAAGTAGGATTTGTGTTCTATGTTTTGTGTTGGTTTGTGCGTTTTGTTAAGTGTTACTGTTGTCTGTGTGGTAAATGTGGTTTGTTGGAAAGAACGGAGGGACAGCTGGTCTGTCTGCTGTTTGACTTAGAGAAAAGTTACTTGCAGGAGCGCTCCTCTCACCCTGAAGTCGCACTAATAAATGAACTGCGCATGTGTGGAGTTCTAGGATTTTGTAGTTAAACAGAACAAATATGCCACTCCCCTGCCTGCACTGAGCTGCTGTGACACGCAGACTTATAGCTGAAAAAAGAAAGGGGGAGATTTGAGTACACATAAATAAAGTATTCTGTTTGTTAAGTGGCTGTTGCGTAACTATGAACCTATTTGATTTGAGATTCATTGAATTTATAAATGAGAGCTATGTTGACGGATTAAAAATGAAAATAAATAAATAAAATAAAATGTTATTGCGCTATTTATAATATTCCTGAGTTAAGCTGTTTGCTTATTTCTTAGCGCGAATGTGAACATAGGTATGTCTAAAAGGGTATTGTATGGTTGAAATAACCCAGTGAGTACATAAAATACTAAATTCTTGTCTGTTTCTTTTGTTCTCCTGTGGTGTGAGAGACGAAAGGGAGGAGACAGAGAGAGAGGAGGTGCTGACCAGTGCGTCACGCGACAGCGTGGGCTGTCCCGGATCCAGTCCAATTAAGGCCAGTACTGTTCTATCCACAAACTTACTTTCCCTTACAGGATATTATAGACACATTGTGTATGCATAAAATATTTCATGTTGTGACCATTTAGCAGGGACTTGTCAACAGACTGATCAATTGATGTAATTGAGAATTGCACATTTAAGTTTTTTTGTGCATGGGTTGTTTTGATTAGAGTTGTGTTGGAAATCCAGCCCTGAGATTATTCTGTAAAATTAAGGTGATTGGGTGCTTATTAAGCAATTGGTTTGTGGGTGCTGTAGTGTTGCTGGATTACAGGTCTTTCTTTTTTGATTGCTCTGAAGTTGACTAGTTTCCTTTACTTTTCTTTATCGGATGTGGTAAGATTGCCACTAATCAATAATTTGGTAGAAATAAAACATTTAAAATAAAAAATAGGAGGGAATGATAAGCAACATAGCTTAAAGTATTTTTTGGTTTACAAATTAATTAGTTTAAAATAATAATAATAATTAAATAATTCACAATAAAGGAATATAAAAGAGTTGTTACAATGCGGAAAAAGGACATAAAAACTATGAAAGTAATTACTCTTGTTGATGTAGTACAAAATAGTAACCCTTTAGTTAATGGTATTGCAAGGTTATCTGAAAAATTGAATAAATGTTGGCCTGACATTGAACAACCATGGCCAGTGGAAGGGACTCTTAACCCAGACGTAATTAAAATAATGCAAGTGCTTGTGTCCACATATAAGGCAGATCAAAAGAAGGGGAAAAAAGGGGAACAGCGTAAAGAAAAGAGACAAAGAGAGCTGGGTGTTCTTAAGTTGTTTGAAAATGAGGGACGAAAACTGATAAAAGATACAAAAGATAAAAGAGACAGAGGTATAGAGAAAATGGCAAAAGAGGCGAAGGTAACAGAAAAACTAATGGCAGAAGTCAATACACCTTTCTCACATAAGGATTCAGCAAAAAGACCCCCACCTTACGAGGAAGAAGTAGAGTTTAAGGACGTCTATCCTCAGCTTCCAGTGATCATTCAGGAGGGTGATTATTGCATCAGAGATGAAGATGAACAAATAATAGAGAGAGGACAAGCAGAAACGACCATAAAGATGAATCCAAACTCCAAAAGTAAGAAGAAAATGACATGTCTGGAAACTAAGGGTAGAGTGAGGTTCAGGAGGATGGAATTTGAAGAAGATGATGATGATGATGATGATCAGAGTGATTCAGAAGAGATCATGGGTGGATATGACCCTGTGATCAGACGGAGGTTGGCCAGAGCAGAAAGAAGGGGTGATGGAAGTTGGAAGAAGAAGGATACAAGAGATTCGACCTCTGATGAAAGTGAAGATGGAGACAGCGATGAAGATTTGGAGATTAAAGGTGCTTCATGTTCAAGAGGATTTTATCCTGCAATGACTAGCACAGAAGAAATAGAAAGAGATATGGATCGATGCATATCATGCTTGGATAAGGCGAATAATTTAGAAGAAGTAAGAGAATTGGAAGAACAACTCAAGAAGTTGAAGATACAGAAGGAAAAACTGCTGAAAAAAGAATCCCCCCCAAAAAATTGGAGAGGAGGTATACATTGCGGACAAGAAGAGGGAGCACAAGTAAGAAGATGATGCCAGTGATAATTCGAGGACAGAACCTGGAGTATAAGCCTTTGCAGAATACCGATATGTCAGATATACTTGAGAAGCTGCCTACTCTTCAAGATGGAGCATATCCTTGGATTTCGAAGTTGGAAGAAATTACGGTGGGAACACAGTCTGCCATAGGAGACATTAAGATACTTTTGGCTAATCTCCTTGGGATTCCAGGTATGGAAAACATTTTTCAGAGAGCTGGACTTAATCGATATATGGGGACTGCGGTGAATGATCCTGAGTTGTTAGCTGCAAGTAGAAATCAGCTGTGGAGAGCACTGAAAGATACGTTTCCAACAAATGTGCATCCTGACAACATTCTGATTGACCCACTAGGACAACAAGAAAATCTGAGAGCCTATGTGTCAAGAGCTCATCAAGTGTGGACAAATATTACCGGAAATGATCCAGATGTGAGTCAAATAGAGCAGTCAATTTTGCGAGCTAAACTGCAGATGGGGCTGCCCTCACCAGTAAGGAGCAAACTGGCAGAGGTGGTTGGACTTGGAAGCATGGCAAAAGGTGTCTTTACAGATCATATAGCACATCAAGTGGATCTATACAGGAAAAAGGAACACAACCAGAAAGAACAGGACCAAGAAACTCTCAGAAAACTCAATCAAATACAACTGGTGGAGAATAAGAAGAAGGAGAAGAAATAGGCTTTGGTTATGCAGAATCCGTGTTCATCAAATCAACAATCACTGCCACAGCTTCAACCGAACCAGGTCCAACCGCAATTGTCCTAGCCACCACTAGTGGGACCAGTTGTTTCATATCCACAGCCAGCTTCCGGACAGACACAGAATTGGAGAGGAAGAGGACGAGAAGGCTTAGGAAGAGGAAGAGGAGGAAGATTTAATCCATACTTCCAGCAATCTTCAGAAGTGTGTTATAATTGTGGACAGGTTGGTCACTTTGCCCGTGAGTGTAATGGGCCAGGAGGAAACACCAGAGGAAATTTCAGAGGAAGATACAGGGGCCAGTCAAGATCATTTGGAGGACCGGTGAACCCTTATAGGGGCCCGGAGCCAGGATTCTAGAGGTGCCCAGAAGATCCGAAAGGGGGGTGTCAGCTGGTAGCATCAGGACCGGAAAAAGATCCAACAATTGAGGTGAAAGTAAACAACCGACCATTGGAAGTGATGGCGGATAGCGGAGCTGCTTTCACCTGTGTTCGGCCTGAAGATGCTACACATCTCCCTATGTCCAATCAACTGATTCGGACAATTGGATTTGAGGGAGTGAAACAGCTGATTCCTCTTACGGAACCAATTGAGCTCTGCTATAAAAATCTGAAAACTACAATACCCATACTGGTATCGGAACATACACCTATTGCATTGTTGGGAAGAGATGCATTGTGTAGATTGAATTGTACAATAAAATGTACGCCAGACGGCTGTCTGGTAGAAGTGCCAAAAGAAACGGTTACCTTTGAGAGCTATGGTTAAAGATACTGGGAATGGTCAACTCCATAGCAATCTTTCATGGACACAGGAAGGCCTTGTAGCATTTGAAACGATCAAACAGAGGTTACAAGAGGCACCTGCACTCACACTACCAGACTACTCTAAGAATTTCTTGCTATATGTGTCTACTTCTACTGGAGGTAAATATGCTTGTGCAGTTCTTTGTCAGCCGACAGGTACAGGGACGAATCCTCAACCTATTTCCTACTACTCTACTGCCTATTCAGAAGTAGAACTAGGCTACCACTGTGCTACAGAGCAATGGTGGAAGTATATTTAATGTATGACAAAGCATCATCTGTTACGATGGGTTACCCAGTAACAATTCTTACCCATCATAGTCTCAGAAATCTTCTGAACTATGGAAAATATACATTGACTATGCCTAGGCTCAGAGACTATCATAGGCTCTTAGAGCAGGAAGATGTCACCCTAGTGAGGTGTGATACGGTGAATCCAGCTGAGAATTTGCCAACTTCAGAGGATGGTGAGCCACATGATTGTGTTCAAGAAGCAGAGAAATACTTGAGGCTTAGATCAGATTTGCAAGCCCTTCCATTACGTGAGGCAGACCTGGAGTATTGGACTGATGGGTCTTGTTATCGTGTGAGAGATAAATTGTGTGCTGGCTATGCAGTAGTTAAAGCCCAAGGAACTGGATTTGTTGTTGAAAAGGCTGAAGTAATACCACAAACTGCGTCCGCACAACTTGCTGAACTTGTTGGGATAACAGAAGCGTGTTTGTTAGCAGAAGGAAAGAGAGTGACGATATATACTGATTCTGCATATGCACATGGTGTATGTAATTTGTTTGGAGCAGTGTGGAAAGGTTGAGGGTTTAAGAAAACGGATGGTTCTCCGATACAACATCATGCGCAAATAATGAAACTGTTGCATGCTATGATGAAGCCTAAAGAGATCGCGATAGCTAAGTGTGCAGCTCATAAAACAGATGTGTCAAAAGTCACACAATGGAACAAAGCTGCTGATGAAGCTGCAAAAGCCGTCACAGGAGCGGACAAATTGGGTAAGGTTTTTCTGGTCACTCATGGAGTGGACTTGGAAGACAAAATTACGCTTAAGGATGTGATTTTAATGCAGGAAGCTGCTTCTACGATATACAAACAGTTATGGCTAGACCGAGGTGCTATCAAAGATGCTATGGGTCTTTGGAGAAACCATGAGGGGTTGATAGTAGTGCCTCTAGACCTATTAGGTCTGATGATTCAGGAAGCACATGGGTTAGCTCATGTTGAAAGGGGGGAGGTTAGGAGAAAGATCACAAAGGAGTATGGTTTTTGGGCACCATATTTGCTTGAACAGGTTGACTATGTCATAGGCAGGTGCACAATCTGTCTGAAAAATAATGTTCGCAGAGGTGTGACTGTTCTTCCTGGTTACATTCCAACACCGAGAGGTCCTATGCGGGAGTTGGTTATCGACTTTGTTGATATGATAAAACCAGTTGAAGGGAAAAGATAAATGCTGGTGGTTGTAGATAGATTTTCACGATGGCCGGAGGCATGTCCAACCAAGCGAAAAGAAGCTCAGTCGGTTGCAAAGTTTTTGTGTAAAGAAGTCATAAGCAGGTGGGGACTTCCCGATCTAATATCCTCAGATAATGGGAAAGAGTTTTGTGGATAAATCAGTGAAATTTATTTTTGAAAAAATTGGGAAAAAAGTCAGACCAAAACATTACGAAAATTAGGGTTGAAGTAACTCTAGGACATTTTGAATATCTGATTGTGCAATAATTTTCACATTTCTTTGCATATTGTTGTGATATTGAGTGTTTTCTTATGAATCAAAGGAGTGAAATGGAATGTGATTCATTTATATATATCATTTTTATATATTATTTTTGATATTGATGTTTTAATTTTCATGTGTTGCTTTGCAAAAGATACTGGTTGGTGTTTTCTTTTCTTCCAGAAGCATATGGGGAATGTGTAGAGTGGGATTCAAATACTCAAACATGGACAATATGAATGGACTGGAGGAAGTTGAACAAGGATGGTGCGGAAATGTTCAGATTCCATCATCGACGTTGCATTGAAAGTCGACACTGCTGAGGAGCTGCAGTGTAGTGGACTACATTCCAGTGTTTGCAATGATATATATACATATTTGTATGTGTAATACATAATTTGTGTCATATTCCTTCTGTATTAATTTTTTGAAGAATTATGTTTTCTGTTGTTGGGTACATGTGGGGACCTCATATGTTTTTGTTTTTTCTTTGACGCTTAGGGATATTGGGTCTAGGCAGGGACAGAGAGAATCCACAGGAGGGTCCGATGGGTCGACCAGCCTGAATGTGGATGGGTTTTTGATTGTATTTTGTTTTCTGAGGCTTTCATGTGTATTCGATTGCACCATAGCTTAAAATGCATTGATAAAGATGTATAAATTGATCTGGAGTACTTAGGTGGTCGCCTGGGGCAGAGGGGCCGTGAGAGAATTTTACTGTCTTGATTGATTGATGGATATTTGGAAAGAAAGCTGCCAGACAGGTTTTTCGCTCTTACACTCCATAACAATTTGTTTACACCTCATAAAAATGTGTTCACACTCCATAAACTTGGTTTTATTGCTAAAGTTACACAAGTTTGTCATAATCCTATTCTTTTTGTTTTCGAGACTTAATTAGTCTCGAAGGGGGGAAATATGTAGTATCTGAACATTTATAGCTTTGGCTGAGGTTTTCATATTGTTGGTTAAATGAACTCTACTTTGCTTTGCTGAAACATCTGGAAAGTATTACTATAGGGGCCCCCTAAAACAGTGGACATTGAGATATGTGGAGGCCAGGGATTGGTCTATTCAAAACACGCCATCTTGTGTTACATAGGATAAATACCATGTTTGAACAAAGGGACGGGGAGAGTGATCATATTTGAGATTGGGTTTGTTGCTCTCCAGATTCTGCAGAAGTCTGTAAATTGATGCTGAAATCTTTGATATAATAAACCATTATAATCAAGTACAGTGTCAGCGGATTCCTTGTCAACACAGCATCTCAGCAGCATTGTTCGGCCACCACACATGCATTTAGTTTTACTAGTGTTTAAGAGCAGTTGGAGGCTACGGAAGGAGTGTTGTATGGCATGGAGTTGAAGCTCAATGATATACACAGAGAATAGAGTCGGCCCGAGAATTGAACCCTGTGGCACCCCCATAGAGACTGCCAGATGTCCAGACAACAGGCCCTACGATTTGACACTTTGAACTCTATCTGAGAAGTAGTTGGTGAACCAGGCGAGGCAGTCATTTGAGAAAGCAAGGCTATTTAGTCTGCCAATAAGAATGTGGTGGTTGACAGAGTCGAAAGCATTGACCAGGTCGATGAAGACGGCTGCGCAGTACTGTCTTTTATCGATCACGGTTATAATATCGTTCTGAATCTAATGGAGGTAGAATCAAGGAGAATTGGAATATTTTCCAAAAGAAAGGAAAACGGAGCAAAGTAGAGTACAGTGATGAGAATGTCACTTTGTATCTTGTAGGAGTACGGTTTGTAAATGAAGAGCAACTGAACGAATTACCAATCTTAAGGAATCCATTTGAGATATCCAAACTCGTGGAGAGAGTGCTGGGTAAAGTGAAGGCTGTGAGGATCACGAGAGGCGGGCTGGTTTAAAAATATTTTGTTGTGGATCAGAAGAAACGTGGGTTCTTCTGATCCATAGTTCTCACCCGATTGATACAGTTGAAGTGTGGTGTGTGTCTCTTAGGAACAGGGCACCCCTCAAGGGGGTTATACTGGAGTCTTGTGGGATGTAGATGTTGAAGAGATTAAAAATATTCCTGGAGTGATTGATGCACGTCGGATGAATCGTGTGGTGAATGAAGAAAAAGTGAAGAGTATCTGTTCTTTTGTTTTTTGGTATGGAGTCTCTCCCTACTCAAGTGAGGTTAGGGTATATTAACTACAGAGTCGGAGCATTTATTCCAAGACCAATGCAGTGTGATCATTGTAAAGCTTTTGGTCATGTTTCAGGTGTTTGCAGAAGGGAGAAGCTGAGATGTCCAAGTTGTGGAAAATATAATAGTATGTGTTATAAAAGTGATATGATGCAATTGTGGTGGGAACCATGAAGCCACGTCTTTCGAATGCCCAACAAGGATGAAAGAGAATAAGGTGGCCAAAGTCCAGGCTATCCAGAGCATATCATATGCAGCAGCTGTTAAAATGGTTGAGGGTTTGAATGGTGCTCTTGAAGAGTCCATGGTGGTGGAGAGGCCTTCACTGCAGGCTGCAGGGGTTGCCTTTCACCAGCAGGATCCTGACATTTTAAAGGTTAAGAAGGTGGACTTTGTGGGCTTTATAGCTATGGTGATAAATGGCACTGCCAAGGTAGAGAGAAGGTCCAGGAAGATAGAAATCATTGTGGAAGCAGCGGAGCAGTTCCTGGGTCTGAAAGATTTATTGGCGAATGAGTTACATGGAATATTGTCACAAGCCGTACCACCCTCTCAGGCCCTAGAGCAGGGGTGTCAAACTCATTTTAGCTCAGGGGCCACATGGAGGAAAATCTATTCCCAAGTGGGCCGGACCGGAAAAATCATGGTATATATAACTTAAAAACAACAACTTCAGATTGTTTTCTTTGTTTTAATACGATCAACATACAACATAAAGCTGGAGCCTGAGGACAGTGTGTCCAAAATAGTACAAGCACAACATCACTATTAATCATAAAACACCTCAAGTTATTTGAAAGTTCTGAGGACAAAGAACACACAAACACACAATGCCTCAGTGATTAACAGAACTGTTTCACAGATCACAGAACTATATCAGGGTGTCATTTCTCAGGCAGAAATGTAGATACAAATAATGAAATCCTGTTCCCCAAACAAGTGCAAGAATCACAGAGTCAAGAATAGGTTAAATATACAAATAAAATAAAATAAATTAAAAATGTCACACCCTGGCTCGGGGACTCATTATGTTGAGCCAGGGTGTGTTCATTCTATGTTTTCCGTTTCTTTGGTGGGTGTTCTAGGTTGTCTATTTTCTATGTTTGCCGGTGTGACTCCCAATCAGAGGCAACGAGTGTCAGCTGTCGGCTGGTTGTCTCTGATTGGGAGCCATATTTAATCTGTCTGTTTTTCTTTCGGGTTGTGGGATTTTGTTCGTGTGTGTTCGTGTTGTACCATAGACGTCACGCATTCGTTGTTTATTGTTTTGTTCGTGTGAGCATTTAATAAATAGAATATGTTCACTCGCAACGCTGCGCCTTGGTCTCCCTCATTAGACGATCGTGACAGAAAATCCCACCAGTACCAGACCAAGCAGCGTGAGGAGGAGAGAGGAAGGACCTGGGATCAGGGGAGTAGGAGTTTCGGGTGGGCCACGCTAAGTGAAGAGGAGAGAGGCTGGTCTATGAAGCAATGGATCGAGAGTCTGGCGAGAGCTAGGGAGGCCTGGTCCACGGGGAGGAGAGAACCCCAGACATTTTTTAGGGGGGGGCTCACGACGTGGACGACGGGGCAGCAGGAGGCCGCGATGGAGCGGTCCAGTGGGTGTGAAGAGGAGGCCGCCAGGTTAAGGGGGCCACTGGTCACAGAGGAGAGGGAAAGTGTGGAGGCACGGCGAGAGGTACTGGGGTGTGTTACCAGTCCGGTCCGGCCCGTTCCTGATCCCTGCGTAGGGCCAGTGGTGTGTGTCCCCAGTACGGTCCGGCCTGTTCCTGTTCCTCGCATCGAGCCTGTGGTGCGTGTCGTCAGCCCGGCCCGGCCTGTTCCTGCTTCCCGCATCGAGTCTGTGGTGCGCGTCGCCAGCCCGGCCCGGCCTGTTCCTTCTCCCCGCACCAAGTCTGTGGTGCGTCTCGTCAGCCCTGTCCGGCTCGTTCCTGCTCCCCGCACCAAACCTGTGGTGCGCGTCGCCAGCCCGGCCCGGCCCGTTCCTGCTCTCCGCACCAAGTCTGTGGTGTGCGTCGTCAGTCCGGCACGGCCCGTGCCTGTTCCCCGCACCAGGTCAGGGGTGCGCTTCGACGGCCCGGCTCGGCCCGCTCCTGCTTCCCACACCAAGCCAGTGGTGTGCGTCGTCAGTCCGGCACGGCCCGTGCCTGTTCCCCGCACCAGGTCGAGAGTGCGCTTCGACGGCCCGGCTTGGCCCGCTCCTGCTCCCCACACCAAGCCAGTGGTGTGCGTCGTCAGTCCGGCACGGCCCGTGCCTGTTCCACCGGTGGCTGGTCCGGCACCGGTCAGAGGCTTCACGTCGGAGCTAGAGCAATCCGCTCCACCAGTGTTCAGTCCAGTTCCGGCCAGCAGGGCCAAACCGGACCAGGGGTACTTTGGGGGGTTCGAGAAGGAGTGGGGGTCAAGCCCGGAGCCGGAGCCGCCGCCGAGGAGGAATGCCCACCCAGCCCTCCCCTGTTTTTGCTCTTATTTAGGCGCGGTCGCAGTCCGCGCCTTTAGGGGGGGGTACTGTCACACCCTGGCTCGGGGACTCATTATGTTGAGCCAGGGTGTGTTCATTCTATGTTTTCCGTTTCTTTGGTGGGTGTTCTAGGTTGTCTATTTTCTATGTTTGCCGGTGTGACTCCCAATCAGAGGCAACGAGTGTCAGCTGTCGGCTGGTTGTCTCTGATTGGGAGCCATATTTAATCTGTCTGTTTTTCTTTCGGGTTGTGGGATTTTGTTCGTGTGTGTTCGTGTTGTACCATAGACGTCACGCATTCGTTGTTTGTTGTTTTGTTCGTGTGAGCATTTAATAAATAGAATATGTTCACTCGCAACGCTGCGCCTTGGTCTCCCTCATTAGACGATCGTGACAAAAAACAATAGCACATCAACATAAAAACATATAAACATAAATCTGAAAGCGTTGCTCAAACTCCCGTAACAGTCCCGTTATTTTATCTTTGAACCGCTTCATGTCTGCCACATGTTGGGTCGCGCACACATTTTTCAGACAGGGGAAGTGAGCTGCATCACCACCGGCAAGTTGCGTCTCCCACAATGACAGCTTCAACTTGAAAGAACGTATGCTGTCATAATACTGCGTGACAACTTTGTTGCGCCCTTGCAGCTGTTTGTTCAAGTTATTCAGGTGCTCTGTAACATCCACCATAAATGCAAGGTCCTGCATCCATTCTGCGGAATGAAATTCTAACACTGGTTTGCCCTTTTCTTCCACGAACTGTTCAATTTCTTCTCGTAAATCAAAGAAACGCCTCAGCACAGCACCTCGGCTTAACCATCTTACCTCAGTGTGGTATGGCAGGCCATAGATGTGGTCTTTCTCTCTGAGAAGGCTGTCAAACTGACGGTGATTCAGGCTTCTGGATCGGATGAAATTAACAGTTTGGATGACCACCTTCATGACGTTATCCATCTTTAATGACTTGCAACACAAAGCCTCCTGGTGCAAAATACAGTGAAAAGTCAAAAAATCACGTCCTCCATTTGCAGATTGCACTTTCTCTCTGAACTTTGTCACAACGCCTGCTTTTTTCCCGATCATTGAGGGCGCACCATCTGTAGCCAGGCTGACAGCGCGGGACCAGTCCACTCCGACCCTGTCCAGCGCGCCGACGAGTGCGGTAAAAATATCAGCTGCTGTCGTTGTATCTGTCATCGGCACCAACTCCACGAACTCCTCGGTGACGGTCAATGTGTCATCAACTCCGCGGATGAAAATGGCCAGTTGTGCAACATCTGTAATGTCCGTGCTTTCATCAATTGCAACCGAAAACGCAATAAATGACTTTACTTTTTGCTTCAACTGGCTGTCCAAATCCACTGAAAGATCGGAAATCCTGTCTGCAACTGTGTTTCTTGTCAGGCTGATATTTGCAAAAGCCTGCCGCTTTTCAGGGCACACAATCTCCGCTGCCTTCATCATGCATGTTTTTACAAATTCACCCTCACTAAATGGTTTTGAAGCCACTGCGATTTCATTAGCAATGAGGTAGCTAGCTTTCACTGCAGCGTCACTGATGTCTCGGCTGTGAGTAAACACAGACTGCTGTTTCTTCAGACCCGCCAACAGTTCATTCACCTTCTCTCATCTCCGCTGTCCTTGAAAGTTGTCATATTTGTCGGCATGAAGACTCACATAGTGGCGACGAAGGTTATGTTCTTTCAGCACTGAAACATGCTCTGAACACACCAAACATACAGCTTTTCCATTCAATTCCGTGAATAAATCGGATGACCATTTTTCTTGGAACACTCTGCACTCTGCGTCCACTTTTCCCTTTTTTGACAGAGACATATTGGGGCAATGAGGGTGCCAAAGCACATAATGTTAAAAGTAGAAGCCGTAATAAATATCGCGGGCAAAACAAAGTAGCTCATTGGCTGCACGTGCTTGACCTACTTGCTCTGCCCCGGTATAAACAGTTTGCTTGCTTAACACAATTGCTATTGCGCCATCCAGTGGACGCAATTGGAACAGCAGTTTATTTTATTGAAAAATTGCAGCGCATTTTTATACTTGACAAAATTATTATTATTATTTTTATTTATTTATTATTATTATTTTTTTTTTATCATCTCGCGGGCCGGATTAAACCCGTTTGCGGGCCTGATCCGGCCCGCGGGCCGGACGTTTGACACCCCTGCCCTAGAGCCTGAGAAGGGAGATATGGAGAATTTTAAAGAAGGAAGAAGTGGGAGTTTTGTTTTGTCAATGTACAATTTTTATTTGTGTGGATTAAGTTAGTTTCTCTATCACATATGGATTTTTTTTTACCTTGTTTTGGTTTCAACCCGTCCAATTGGTGGCGGCAATACACCTTTTGGGGTTGTAGTCCGCCATAAAACCCACAGAAGAAGAAGAATTTCAGCTGACTTCCTATTGGAGTGTTGACGCACTGTGAAGCTTCATGTCAGTGAACTGAGTGCTGAGCGACTCATCTGATAGCTAGCTACAAATTTTGTTTGCAAATGAATGGGGGAAAAAATGCATATGTTGTACTTGTGCCTCATCGAAAGATTTTATTAATGAACTGCTGACCGTGGCAGATTGCTAACTATGTCGCTAGTTACACAAGTAAATTGGATTATCGTCTTCAAAACATAGCCTGATCAAAGATTCAGTGAGCTTGACTCTGGTTGATTACAGTCGTCAATCTATGCACAGCTGTGTCCAGAATTCCACATGTGGGCATACTTGTGCATTTTATATTATGTACGCCACAGAACATGGTCATCAGATGGAGATAATTTAGCACGGCGCTAAGACCAAGCGGAACTCTCATCGCCCGTCCAGCAGTGGGCCCTCACGAGGGTCCTCCTCGCCTCTGTGCGGTGATTGGGTGGAAGATGGCGCTGGGCGAATGAAAAATCCTAATGACAGTTTCCAAATTTGCCTCTTTTTGTACCATGGTAAGTAAATGGCATCTACTACACACATTTGAGGATGGCGCGACAACCGTAGTTGTGTTGTTTCCATCTTGCGTGGCAGGGAAGATGGTTAAAATCGTCTACTTTTCCGTTGCTACCCAGTCAGTCTTCCTAGCTACTAGCTTCACTGACACGACAATCATGTTTTCGTCTCACGTTCTTTATAGTTAGCCTAGCTAGCTATGTTAATGTCGTAGGTCTACGTTGTTATATATTAGTTGTTTATGTATTATCTTACATTTTAATTAACGAAGACAACAAATCAAATGCTGTGCTCATATCCGCCTACAATATGACCTAGTGACCGCACCGCATAACTCTGCTGCTTCAGCACCTTGTTACCGCGTTTAGCTTGCACATTCATTTTGCAGCAAATCAGTGTGGGTGTCAAGGCATTTGAACACTGGACACGACAACCACCATAGTTCATTGTCAAATCTAACAAAGTTTATGGTCCACAATTGGTAACTACATTTGATCACACCTGTACTTTTCCTGGATGTCAACGATAATTTAGGTAGCCAGCATTTCCAGATAGCTCGCTGTAGTCAGATAGGGTGCTACAATGTTGTGACATGATACAGTGAGTTGTCTTCCTGAACACCAAACCACTTTGAGCTGTTTCTGGGACACAGTGGATGAGGACATGATCAGCTGCGCTCAGTAGATTGCTAGATAAGTCTGACATGTTGTTCCATGTCTTGCAAAGATAGCTAACTCTTTATTTTGGCAAACGTCATTTATTTGGATAATAAATTGGGTTTTGTTTTGTTTATTTTTTGTCTTCATAACCAGCCTCCGGCAATGTAGGCCTACTCAGGAAATCCTGGTTGTGGTGCCTTTGCACAGCCTGTTATGTCAGCCATGTTCCATTATCAAAGAATGACCCCCTCCTCCCACTGACAGCCGTTGGCATTGGATATAAAATAGCATTTAGAACTATTGATTGATACACACTCCCATAGACCTATGCTAAAAAAAAAATATCAGCACTTTGTTTCTGTGTTCCAGGGCGCCAATGCCTCCGCTCTGGAGAAAGAGATTGGCTCAGAGCAGTTCCCTGTCAACGAGCACTACTTCGGATTGGTCAACGTAAGTGAGAGTGCCGTAGTTCACATGCACATGTGTGCATAATCCGTGTTACAGATCACATGTGCCTTCTGCATATAGATGGTTAAAATCGGTGTGCATCCAGCTCTCAGCCTCACTTTTGCTTCATCCATGCAGTTTGGGAACACCTGCTACTGTAACTCGGTGCTGCAGGCTCTGTATTTCTGCCGTCCATTCCGGGAGAAGATCCTGGCCTACCGCAGCCAACCCCGACGCAAGGAGAACCTGCTGACCTGCCTGGCCGACCTGTTCCACAGCATCGCCAACCAGAAGAGGAAGGTGGGAGTCATACCACCCAAGAAGTTCATCACGCGCCTACGCAAGGAGAATGGTGAGAGGGAGATCGTATGCTTGCAGTTCAGGAATGGAAGAAGAAGTGGATGGTTGAAAATGTTGTGGGTGTGGACATTTTTACGACAGGAGTAAGAAGGATGAGGTTGACACACTCCCCTGTTCCCTTCTCTCCATCTCCCCCTGCAGAGCTGTTTGACAACTACATGCAACAGGATGCCCATGAGTTCCTGAACTACCTGCTCAACACCATCGCTGACCTGCTGCAGGAGGAGAGGAAGCAGGACAAGACCAACGGCCGCCTGGCCAATGGCTCGCTCGACTCCCAGAACCACAACAGCAACGCCCCGCCCCCCTCCACCTGGGTCCATGAGATCTTCCAGGGAACCCTCACCAACGAGACCCGCTGCCTCACCTGCGAAACGGTACCTACTGTCTGACTCCCCATGTCAACTAGTGACGTCCCTGTTGTTGTGATCAGCAGGATGCAATACTTGTCGGTGATACGCTGTAGAGAGAAGTTCTGTTGGCAGGAAGATGGACAAAATGATATTTCCGTCTGGCTCTAGTCATGACAGGATGCTGTTGTTTTCTCCCTACAGATCAGCAGCAAAGATGAAGACTTCCTGGACCTGTCAGTGGATGTGGAACAGAACACGTCCATCACACACTGTCTCAGGTAACGTCTACAACACCTGACTACAATAACACATTACATACTGACTGACCTGTGCATTGATTCTTGCTCCGTGTGACTCCCAAGTACCATGACCCCTCCCTCTCCTTCGCTCCCTCCAGGGGGTTTAGTAACACAGAGACTCTCTGCAGTGAGTATAAGTACTACTGTGAAGAATGTAGAAGCAAACAGGAGGCACACAAAAGGTCAGTATTGGCAGTGTTGTGTTTATTGTAAAAGTGAACATAAAAGTATTCTTATTTGATAACTGTTTTTATCGCTACTATAAGGTGTTTGAGGATGTGTGTCTGCGTCCACTCTGACTCACTTCCCCCCCAGGATGCGTGTGAAGAAGCTGCCTATGATCCTGGCTCTACACCTGAAGAGGTTTAAGTACATGGAGCAGCTGCAGCGCTACACCAAGCTGTCCTATCGCGTCGTCTTCCCTCTGGAGCTCCGCCTCTTCAACACCTCTGGAGATGCAACCAATCCTGAGAGACTCTACGACCTGGTCGCTGTCGTGGTGCATTGTGGAAGGTCAGTATTGTGTCTACAAGGTTGCCTAAAAGTATCCAAACTGACCCTAAAGGGTGTGAGTTTGTTCCTGACTGCATTGTCTTGTTTTCAGTGGCCCAAACCGAGGACACTACATCGCCATTGTGAAGAGTCACGACTTCTGGCTGCTGTTTGATGACGACATTGTAGAGGTAAGCTAGTCAGTTGTGTGTGTGCGCGCGAACATGCATGTGTGCGCCCTTGTGTCTTGTGCGACCCCACTGATCCGTGTTGTCTCTCCTTCCCTCTCTGCAGAAGATAGACGCCCAGGCCATAGAGGAGTTCTACGGCCTCACCTCTGAGATCTCCAAGAACTCGGAGTCAGGCTACATCCTCTTCTACCAGTCCAGAGACTAACTGTCCCTGGAGAGGACAGCGCCTCCCAGTGGAGCAGAGGAGAAAAGCCCAGTGCCTCAGCAGTAGGAATAATGGACCATACTAGTGTATACCCTCGGTGGTGTCACACACCTGCACAGGTGTCATTCATACCTGTGTATATGGAGCTACTGCAGCTCAGCCTACTTCCCCCACCCAGTCAGCCTACTTCCCCCACCCCGTCAGCCTACTTCCCCCACCCAGTCAGCCTAATTCCCCCACCCAGTCAGCCTACTTCCCCCACCCAGTCAGCCTACTTCCCCCACCCAGTCAGCCTACTTCCCCCACCCCGTCAGCCTACTTCCCCCACCCCGTCAGCCTACTTCCCCCACCCAGTCAGCCTAATTCCCCCACCCCGTCAGCCTACTTCCCCCACCCCGTCAGCCTACTTCCCCCACCCCGTCAGCCTACTTCCCCCACCCCGTCAGCCTACTTCCCCCACCCCGTCAGCCTACTTCCCCCACCCCGTCAGCCTACTTCCCCCACCCCGTCAGCCTACTTCCCCCACCCCGTCAGCCTACTTCCCCCACCCCGTCAGCCTACTTCCCCCACCCCGTCAGCCTACTTCCCCCACCCCGTCAGCCTACTTCCCCCACCCAGTCAGCCTACTTCCCCCACCCCGTCACTTAGGCTGAAGATACTGCTACAGGGGAGAGTTGTGTCAAATGTTCAGTGGATGTTGTATCAAAGTTTTATGAGTTGGAAAGATGCTTAATGAGGGTTGTACAGAGGTTTTGTGAATGAGGCGTTGGTTTTAGCATGGGTGTTTGGGTGGGTTGAGTGGTTATTTAATGATTAATGTGTTGTAATATCGGCCAGGCGTCTGCACACTCCTTCAGACTGTAATACTGCTTTGGTGCCTGGCTGGGGCCTAGTCAGTGTAGACCAGTTGACTGCAGGAGGGGGGAGGCGAGTGTTCCAAGTGTGGGGTACTTGGGTCGTGTATTTCTACCGTGTACAAAATGTGGTATTTGTATAAATATTATGAGAAGAATAAGATATTATCATAGGTGGGGAAAAACGTAAGACCATGAGAAGAATCTGTATTGACACTTTGGTGCACTTTTGATACCATTTTGTAGGTGTTGGCAAGGTTTATGTGAGGGTTTGCTTGAGAAATGGTCATTGTGAAATGTTCATTTTCTGTTTTAAAGAAAAATTAATAAAAGCTAATAAAAACTGTGTGTGTGACTCTCAGACTGGTTCCTCTTCCCCAGGTGCGCACTGATGACTCATTTATACTCAGCACTGCCGTTCAGTGGTTCTACCTGGTCACTACAGGTTCATACTGCAACAGCACAATAGCAGTCTATTTTTAATCCATTCACACCTCCAGTCATGATGCTGCAGGCTAGCCCACCCACTGTTGCCTTAACAACAACAGGGCTAGATGATGCTAGGGCAGCTCATTGTACCTAAGGCAGGTGTGGAGGAGACTAGCCACCTACAGAGACATCTGAATAAATACTTTATCACTGATCTGAGTATATTACTCAATGGGAATATATTACAAATGTATTAACTTTCATTAATGGAATATTGAAAGTGAAGGCCCTCAAGCACAGAGGAACTGAGATTGGTTTGGAATAGTGGGATGAGAATCTGGGAAGGAGGTGGTGGCTGACACAGATCATAGTTAGAATAGACATGCCCAGAATAGCAATCCACAGAGGGCTAGGAAGTAGAGAGAAGCGCTCCACATCAAAACTACATGCCATCATTATAGAACTGAAGAATAAAAATTAAAGGGAAAATCCACTAAAAAACTAGCTTTGGTATTTTCATTAGTCCACTGTTGATACGGTCCCAAAATGTTTTGCATGTCAGCAGTTACGTTTTCAAGATATTGGACTTTCAAGAAGCAAAGTTTCACCGGCCACATCATCTTTTTTTCTGATATTTAAAAATGATTCTTATAGGCAACCCACAACATGATCTTAGAATTTTTCCAGACCACTTTAACATTGTTTTAGGAGAATGAGTTTTAAAAATGAAATGTTTCAACCTTATGCTAAATGGTATTGGTAACCATAGGCTACATCATGTCAAAATAAACATTACTATGGTGAATAAATAATCCATTTTAATTTCATTTAATTAAATTCGACTTCCTGTTATTCAAATTCAATTAAAATTCAGTTTCCTTTGGGGTGTGGCCAATTAAAATTCAAGAATTGAATTGGAATTAAAGAGCAATTTGCAGCTCAATTCAGAATTGACCCCAACCCTGTCTCACACATCTGTAGGAAATTGAAATGGTGATACCACACCCTGGTAACCAATCATAACCCATCCCTGCACTTAAAAAAATATAGAAAGACACTGGCACTGGCCTAATGCAGGTCTATTGACCCCCGCAAGGTCGGAGTTCATTTTCTCATGTTAAGCCTAACATATCACAAAACTATACAAGGTGTCACAAGGCTGCCATGATTTAGACCGCTGGCTGGCGGCAATAATGCTATAAACTGTTCAGCAATATGCAACTTTTTGGGCAACCAACCAAATTCACATAGAAATGTGAGTTATAGATCTGTCATTCTCATTGAAAGCAAGTCTAAGAAGTGGTTGATCTGGTCTATGTGCGCTATTTATAAATTTCCTTTTGCATCTTTTACTTTCGGTTTTGTACTGTAGTGTCGAGTCAATGCTGGCAATTATTGCTGTAACAAAGGAGTCCGCTTAGGCTGTACTTTGATCATAAGGTTTATTCATATCACAAGATTTCAGCATAAGTTACGGATGTCATGACCACCCGGAGAGCGGCGTCCCAGATTGCAATGGCCGCTCTAACCTCTTCTTCGTTTTTACCCAGTATATATAATCTTCCCAAGATATGGGTGGCTCCCTCTACTGTCCAATCCCCTGTCTACAACACACACTTCCTGTCTTTTGTATGTGGCGTCACACTAAAACATTCCCTCTGACACTAAATCAACATCCTCTCAGGTTCCACTTAAAAACATTAACAAAGTCATAATCTTAATACACTACATTCCCCCCTTCGAGACGAACTAAAAGTCTCAAAAACAAACAGAATAGGATTATGACAAGTAACAATTTATCTTATTGAGTATCTTTAACATTAAACCAAAAACATTTCCCTCTGGAGTGTAAATACCTTTCTATGAAATATAAACAAATCTTTATGAAGTGTGAATACATTACTATGAAATATGAACAAATCTTTATGGAGTGTGAGAGCGAAAAACTGTCTGGCAGCCTTCTTTCCAAATATCCATCCATCAATCAAGACAGTAAAATTCTCTCACGGCCCCTCTGCCCCAGGCAACCACCTAGGTACTCCAGATCAATTCATAAATCTTTATCAATGCATTTGAAACTATGATGCAATTAAATACACATGAACGCCCCTGCAAACAAAATACTATCCAAAAAATATCCACACTAAGGCTGGTCGACCCATCGGACCCTACAGTGGATCTCTATCCCTGCCTAGACTCCATGTCCCTAAACATTCACGAAATAAACAAAAACATCTAAGATCCCCACATGTATTCAATAACATCAAATATCATTCTACAAAAATTAATACAGAAAGAATATGACACAAATTATGTATTACACATGCAAATATGTCTATATTTCATTGCAGACACTGGAATGTAGTCCACTACACTTCATCTCCTCAGCAGTGTTGATCCAATGCATCGTTGATGATGGAATCGGAACCTTTCCACACCTTCCTTGTTCCATCTCCTCCAGTCATTCTCCTTTCATATTGTCCCTTCATATTGTCCTTGTTTGAGTATTTCAATCTCTACATATTCCCCCAAATGCTTCTGGAAGAAAAGAAAAGACCAAACAGTATCTTTTGCAAAACAACACTTTCAAATTAAAACATCAATATCAACTAAGAATATAAAAAATGATATAAAATGATATGTGAATCACATTATCCTATTTCCCCCCTTTGATTCATAACATCATACTAAAATCACACTAATATTGAATTTTTTTTTTTTGAAAAATGATCAAATAATCAAAAAGGATATTTATCCATCAATACTCCATCCAGTCCCACTTGTCCATCTTCATCCAGATCAGGAACAGTCAACAACGGCATCTGAGTGTTGTCTCCAGGCATCACTACTCCAACCTATCTCAATATCATAGCTTTCTCAAAGGTCAGTAACAAATCACAAAAGAAAACATCACACACAGTGCTATCAAAGCTGCCATTAAAATCGTAAACCATCACTGCTCCCACTGGGCCTAACTAATCTTTCAACCAAGACTTCACTGACCATCCAGCTCCTTCAGATCTACCAAATGCATCCCTTATATTCTTCAATGCATCTATAACTATCTGGAATCAAAGTATAGGTAATATTATCAATATGATCTTCCCAAATTTTACACCATACCATGGAAAAATCCCCCCTTCTCTCTTAGACTTATCCTCCAATGATAGGCTTCCCAGACTATGAAATGTCGCCATGTCTCTTTTCACCCTATTTCCAAACCTAGATTCAGATTTATCTGTGTCCGGTGCTACCCCTCTTTTAATGGTAAAAGCCTCATATGGAAGCTTCAACGTTGACATGTAACAACATCCTGTCCATCCATAGGGTAAGAATATACAGTGGGGAAAAAAAGTATTTAGTCAGCCACCAATTGTGCAAGTTCTCCCACTTAAAAAGATGAGAGAGGCCTGTAATTTTCATCATATGTACACGTCAACTATGACAGACAAATTGAGAAAAGAAAATCCAGAAAATCACATTGTAGGATTTTTTATGAATTTATTTGCAAATTATGGTGGAAAATAAGTATTTGGTCACCTACAAACAAGCAAGATTTCTGGCTCTCACAGACCTGTAACTTCTTCTTTAAGAGGTTCCTCTGTCCTCCACTCGTTACCTGTATTAATGGCACCTGTTTGAACTTGTTATCAGTATAAAAGACACCTGTCCACAACCTCAAACAGTCACACTCCAAACTCCACTATGGCCAAGACCAAAGAGCTGTCAAAGGACACCAGAAACAAAATTGTAGACCTGCACCAGGCTGGGAAGACTGAATCTGCAATAGGTAAGCAGCTTGGTTTGAAGAAATCAACTGTGGGAGCAATTATTAGGAAATGGAAGACATACAAGACCACTGATAATCTCCCTCGATCTGGGGCTCCACGCAAGATCTCACCCCGTGGGGTCAAAATGATCACAAGAACGGTGAGCAAAAATCCCAGAACCACACATGGGGACCTAGTGAATGACCTGCAGAGAGCTGGGACCAAAGTAACAAAGCCTACCATTAGTAACACACTACGCAGCCAGGGACTAAAATCCTGCAGTACGAGACGTGTCCCCCTGCTTAAGCCAGTGCATGTCCAGGCCCGTCTGAAGTTTGCTAGAGTGCATTTGGATGATCCAGAAGAGGATTGGGAGAATGTCATATGGTCAGATGAAACCAAAATAGAACTTTTTGGTAAAAACTCAACTCGTCGTGTTTGGAGGACAAAGAATGCTGAGTTGCATCCAAAGAACACCATACCTACTGTGAAGCATGGGGGTGGAAACATCATGCTTTGGGGCTGTTTTTCTGCAAAGGGACCAGGACGACTGATCCGTGTAAAGGAAAGAATGAATGGGGCCATGTATCGTGAGATTTTGAGTGAAAACCTCCTTCCATCAGCAAGGGCATTGAAGATGAAACGTGGCTGGGTCTTTCAGCATGACAATGATCCCAAACACACTGCCCGGGCAACGAAGGAGTGGCTTTGTAAGAAGCATTTCAAGGTCCTGGAGTGGCCTAGCCAGTCTCCAGATCTCAACCCCATAGAAAATCTTTGGAGGGAGTTGAAAGTCTGTGTTGCCCAGCGACAGCTCCAAAACATCACTGCTCTAGAGGAGATCTGCATAGAGGAATGGGCCAAAATACCAGCAACAGTGTGTGAAAACCTTGTGAAGACTTACAGAAAACGTTTGACCTGTGTCATTGCCAACAAAGGGTATATAACAAAGTATTGAGAAACTTTTGTTATTGACCAAATACTTATTTTCCACCATAATTTGCAAATAAATTCATAAAAAATCCTACAATGTGATTTTCTGGATTTTTTTTCCTCATTTTGTCTGTCATGTTTGACGTGTACCTATGATGAAAATTACAGGCCTCTCTCATCTTTTTAAGTGGGAGAACTTGCACAATTGGTGGCTGACTAAATACTTTTTTTCCCCACTGTATATGCTTTATCACCACAAACCCACCAAATATCTCTAAAATTCCCAATAGTCACATTGCCAGGCAAAATCTGATCTTCCACCATCAAAGTCCTGCTGTTCTTACTAACGGGAACATAAAAAGTAACATTATATTTCTCATCTCTAACCTTATGTTCATGCTTACCCAAAGTCATCATATAATCATCACAATCTGATATTCCCATGAACATACCCTTTCCATCATATGTTTTATTAGAACAAAAACAACTTTTAGCCCTCACTGGTTTCACCTCCAATGCTTCAGGGTTCGCTGTTACCTGATTTTTCTTCCCATCTCACAAATTCACATAGGGTAATTCATTTAACCAAGAACACCTAAACCTAGGCTTAAACAAATGTTTTGACAACGACATTATTTTATCTGTTAATGATTGTTGCTGATACAACAGCCATGACAAAGCATAAGATTGACACGTACTTGATAGAGATCGAGCGACCGTCTCTAAAATGGAACCCCACGTGTCTGGTGCTGGAATTCTCAACAGACATGGACCCTCAAGATTCCTCACTGATCTTACAGAATGAGCTAGCTGCTGGAACCAAAGATTCCTACCTGCCCATCCATCTTTAATTTTCACAACAGAAGAATCAAACCCATATGCCTTCCATTTAGTTTCTCTCTTCCCTAACGAGCGGTACTGATCAAATACCTCTCCTTGTCTGTCATTAAAATCAAAGAACTCATCCTGTACCTCCATGATAGTATCCTTCACTATTTCAGATGAATCTATCTATATTCTTCAGCTGGTAGAGCACGGCACTTGTAACGCCAAGGTAGTGGGTTCGATCCCCGGGACCACCCATACACAAAAAAAATGTATGCACGCATGACTGTAAGTCGCTTTGGATAAAAGCGTCTGCTAAATGGCATATTATTATTATTATTATTATTATTCTCTACCACCATCTGCTCTCCTATTTTAACCCTATCCTTACTACCATTGACAGCACTCTCCATCCGTATCATAAACTCCTGAGTCACTCTTGCTACATCCTTTAATTTCAGAAAAGTTGTTGTTTGTGTCTGTGTCATACTTCCTACATTTGTTATTGCCGTCGTACCATTAATCCCTTTCAAAGTTACCATTAAAGTAGTTGATTTAGTTGATGTATTAACACCCTTAACTACTTCTAGTGGGAAAGCTACCGATATCCTCTGTGTATTATTTACTGTTGGAGTGGCTACTGTAATATACTTCCCCTGAACTCCTTCGGTGACTGTGGAAGCTTCAACAGACTTCAACTCTTCCATTATAAGCGTCACTTTACGAATTACATAGCCTTTTAACCAATAATTCTTAACCGGAACAAATTTTAATGCTTGCACTAGATAAGTACACATATATTCTCCCTGATCTTTCTCTGTAACATTACGCAAAATAAGTGAACAATCACTCATAACCCTCTTCCACTTCATATCGTTGTACAAACTATACCTCCTTTGACTAGGTGCAACAGCTTCTACTTCTGGTCCTGATAACAATACTTCTTCTCCATAATTATCTCTCCATGTGGGAGGAACGTCACCATCCCCCACTCCATCTCTCACAGCTACAAGGAAGATGAGCTGTATCACCCATCCTAACCCTAATAATAGTATTTTCTTCTAAAATTGGTGCTGGAGCTATTGGTTCCCTTGTAATCAAATGCGATATATTTATGGCTTTAATAACTATCAATGTTGAAAGAGTTAAATTGCTTCTCACTGTTGTTATAATAGACTGAAGCGTTGATGTCCTTGTTGTTACTTCATCCATTCTCCCTAAGACTTTTAACTCCTTACTTGTATTTCCATCTATCACCACTAGTGTCACTACATTCACTCTCTCTTCCTACTAACATTGAAACTTAGCTTACTGTCCTAGAGCTCCTTCAACCCTAGTTCTCATAACTTTTTTAATCTAATCTTTTCTCCTAACCTTTAAAAACCTTTTCCACTGATTTATTCACAAAATCCCTTTACCACCAATTTTTAGAATATGTGATCGGGAAGTCCCCACCTGCTTCTGACTTCTTTACACACAGACTTGGCAAACGATCAAACATCTTTTAGCCTAGTTTGAAATCTCTTGGTGTAGGAATGTAACCCAGAATAAATCACCCCTTTTAACTTTATTCTTCAGACAGATTGTCTAATAGGCAGTCTAATAGATTCCCAAAAACCCTACTCTTTTAAAATCTTCTACCAGACAGCCGTCTAGTGTACATCTTATTGTGCAGTTCAATTTACACAATGCATCTCTTCCCAACAATGCAATAGGTATATGTTCTAATATCAGTATGTGTATTTTAATTTCTCTTTGATTTTTATAGCAGAGCTCCATTGGTTCCTTAAGAGTAATCAACTGTTTTACTACCTCAAATCCCTATCCTAATTAGTTAATTTTACATAGTGAGATGTTTAACCTCTTTAGGCTCAACACAGATAAAAGCTTTTCCTCTATTCACCATCACTTCTCATAGTCTTTTGTTTTCACTTCAATTGTTAGATATTTTCTTCTTCTCCCTAATCGGTGCTATCAGCTGACACCCCCCTTCGGATCTTCTAGGCACTCTAGAATCCTTGCTCCTTTAAAGGTTCACCTGGAGAACAGGTGATCTTCACTTGCTCCTTTATCTTCCTCAGAAATGTCCTCTGTTGTTTCCTCCTGACGCATTGCAATCACAGGTAAAGTATCCAACCTGTCCACAATTATAACACGCTTCTGAAAGTTGCTGGAAGTGTGGCTGAAACCTTCCTCCTCTTTCTAAGCCTTCTCGTCCTCTTCCTCTCCAATTCTGTGTCTGTCCAGAAACTGGCTGTGGATATGGAACAACTGGTACCGCCCTTGGTGGCTGGTACAATTGCATTTGACCTTGTTCAGTTGACGCTGTAGCAGTGATTGTTGATTTGGTTCACTCTGATTCTTCATAACCAAAGCTTCTCTTCTCCTTCTTCTTCTCCACCAGTTGTATTTGATTGAGTTTTCTGAGAGTTTCTTCGTCCTGTTCTTTCTTGTTGTTGACATATCAGTATTCTTCAACAGCTTATATTCTAAATTTTGCCCTCGAAATATCATCTTCCATCATCTTCTTACTTTTCTCTCTTTCCTTGGCCTCAATGTATTCTTCTCCTCCAATTCTTGGGATTCTTTTCTTAGCAGTTTTTTCCTCTTCTCTTCAGCTTCTTGAGTTGTTGTTCCAGTTCTCGTTGTCTCTTCTAAATTATTCCCCTTATCCAGGCATAATAATACACATCAGTCTATATCTCTTTCTATTTCTTCTGTGCTAATCATTGTTGGATAAAATCCTCTTGAACATAAAGCACCTTTAATCTCCAAATCTTTATCGCTGTCTTCATCTTTGCTTTCATCAGAACTAGAATATCTTGTATTCTTCTCTTAGTTTCCAGACATCTCGGTTTTTTCTTACTTCTGGAGTTTTGGATTCATTTTTATTGTCGTTTCTGCTTGTCCTCTCTCTATTATTCGTTCATCTTCATCTCTGATGCAATAATCACCCTCCTGGATGATCACCGGAAGCTGAGGATAAACATCCCTAAGCTCTACTTCCTTCTCATAAGGTGGGGTTCTTTTTGCTGAATCCGTATGTGAGAAAGGTATACTGACTTCTGCCATTAGTTTTTCTGTTGCCTTCTCTTCCTTTCTCTATACCTTTGTTTATCTTATCGCTGGAATCTTTTATAAGTTTTTGTTTGAGAATGAAGGACAACTTAAGAACACCCAGCTCTCTTTGTGTCTTTTCTTTACGATGTTCCCTTTTTTCCCTTCTTTTGAGCTGCTTTATGAATTGACAGAAGCACTTTCATTATGTTGATGACGTCAGGGTTAAGATTCCCTCTACTAGCTATGGTTTGTTCAATGTCAGGCCAACTTTTGTTTCATTTGCCGGATAACTTTGCAATACTTTTAATTAATGGTATTGCTATTTTGTACTATATCAACAGGTGTAATTACCTTCATAGCCTTGATGTCCTTTTTCCCCATTGTAACAACTATTTTATATTCCTTTAATGTGAATTATTTTATTTTAGACTATATAGCCTATGGCTTCCTTCCTTTAATTATTAATATAAACTAAAAAATCAACAAAACAATTTCCCCCCCCCCCAAATCAATCAATAAAAATATGAATATTCAACAAAAAAAATAAAAAAAAATAATAATAATAATAAAATAAATGTATTTAAAAAATGTATTCAAAAAATTATGAATAATCAAAAATATTTTTTATTTCTATATCCTATTTTACTAATTTATCAATTAGTGGCTATCTTACCACATCCCATCAGGAAAGTAAATGCAAGTAGTCAACTTCAGAGCAATCCAAAAAATAAAGACTTCTAATCCTACAACACTGCAATACCCATAAACCCCCTTGCTTTATAAGCACCCAATTATCTTAATTTTACAGAATAATGTCAGTACTCGATTCCCAACACAACTGTAATCAAACCAACTGATGCACAGAAACTCCAAAATGCAAATTTTATTCAACCAGTCTTTTGCCAAGTCTCTGTGAAATTGTCATAACATCAAATATCCTGTAGGGGAAGATTTTGTAAACAGAACAGCACCAAAACCTTTTGACTCGATCCTCTGTCGCGTCACCCCTTGTCACGTGATGTACACGTCAGCACCTCCTCTCTTTCTCTCTCTCTCGTCCCATCGCCTCTCATATGACAAAAGAACAGAGAAACAGAAAAAGAATTTAGCAGTCTATGCAGTCACTGAGTCACTTCAACCATTCAATATTCCTCCGTCACATTCGCTCTAAGAATTAACTCAGGAATAATTATAGATCGCTCAATAACATTTTTATTTTATTTATTTACTTAATTATTTTTATTTTTAATCCGTCAACATATCTCTCTCATTTATCAATTCAATAGGTCTCAAGAAAACAGTTTCATCTTCAAACAACAGCCGATGTAACAACCAGAACATTCCATTCGTGTTCAAATCTCTTCTCTTTGTTCCTTCGTCTGTGTCTCTGTCTCCCCCCCTTGCACCGTGTAACAGAGGATTGCTCCCTACGTCACTCTAGTGTCGTAAAATCACACGCATGCGCAGTACATTCATCAATACGATTTCACCGTGGAAGGGAGCTTCTCAGCTCTCTCCCCAACCCAAACAGACAGTTAACAGTCCAGCTGTAACTCCGTTTTCTCCTCATAGTCAAACAACATTTAACAGAGCTCACAAAGCATAGAACCTAAATTCTACACACACAAACATAATTTAAGAGGCTTTATTCCATCGCAATGGCCCTCTAAGGTCACATGTTAGCATGCAGCATGCAGCATAATTAGCATTAGCATTAGCATGTATGTAACATGTGGCATGCAACAATGCAGCATGTACCCTACATTGCGCCTTAAATTTCTTTTTCTTTGTTCCTAACTTTATTCTGCCGTGAGTTATGGATATCCTATGAGAGGTCCCCCCAAACAGATACCCCGTCGGATACAAGATGAGCAGTAACTTACAATAAAATCTATAACCAAACTCCAGTCCCAGACTGACCTAAAACACCTAACGCGTCATAGGATTTGTGGCCCACCATGGAGGTCGCCTCGTTCCGAGGGCTTGCCAAATCCGCAATGTTCTAAATTGTATACGTATATCTGCCTTGTATATCTGCCTTATTCACTACCATCAATTGTTCTAGAATTCCTATCTCTATAGGTACTCTCCCCCCTTTTGCGCTGTCTACCAGTGCAAACAAATGTATGGTTAGCCAGACTCCCAGTTCTCAGCAATAAAGCAACACGAGGCACACATCGGTCCTAACGGTACATCTCTCCAGCGCACACTCAAATAGCCTCCAAACTAACACATTTCCAAAGTGGTGAGAAAAAAAAACTCACCCTTATCTGGCCATGACTTCAGAACGAGTCAGCTTGGCGGCAATGAATGGAACAAAGGAGAGATGCAGACCCTCCCTTTTCGTGACGCCATTTGTAGTGTCGAGTCAATGCTGGCAATTATTGCTGTAACAAAGGAGTCCGCTTAGGCTGTACTTTGATCATAAGGTTTTTTATTCATATCACAAGATTTCAGCATAAGTTACGGATGTCATGACCACCCGGAGAGCGGCGTCCCAGATTGCAATGGCTGCTCTAACCTCTTCTTCGTTTTTACCCAGTACAGTGGGGAGAACAAGTATTTGATACACTGCTGATTTTGCAGGTTTTCCCACTTACAAAGCATGTAGAGGTCTATAATTTTTATCATAGGTACACTTCAACTGTGAGAGACGGAATCTAAAAAATCCAGAAAATCACATTGTATGATTTTTAAGTAATTAATTTGCATTTTATTGCATGACATAAGTATTTGATCACCTACCAACCAGTAAGAATTCCGGCTCTCACAGACCTGTTCGTTTTTCTTTAAGAAGCCCTCCTGTTCTCCACTCATTACCTGTATTAACTGCACCTGTTTGAACTCGTTACCTGTATAAAAGACACCTGTCCACACACTCAATCAAACAGACTCCAACCTCTCCACAATGGCCAAGACCAGAGAGCTGTGTAAGGACATCAGGGATAAAATTGTATACCTGCACAAGGCTGGGATGGGCTACAGGGCAATAGGCAAGCAGCTTGGTGAGAAGGCAACAACTGTTGGCGCAATTATTAGAAAATGGAAGAAGTTCAAGATGACGGTCAATCACCCTTGGTCTGGGGCTCCATGCAAGATCTCACCTCGTGGGGCATCAATGATCATGAGGAAGGTGAGGGATCAGCCCAGAACTACACGGCAGGACCTGGTCAATGACCTGAAGAGAGCTGGGACCACAGTCTCAAAGAAAACCATTAGTAACACACTACGCCGTCATGGATTAAAATCCTGCAGCACACGCAAGGTCCCCCTGCTCAAGCCAGCGCATGTCCAGGCCCGTCTGAAGTTTGCCAATGACCATCTGGATGATACAGAGGAGGAATGGGAGAAGGTCATGTGGTCTGATGAGACAAAAATAGAGCTTTATTGGTCTAAACTCCACTCGCCGTGTTTGGAGGAAGAAGAAGGATGAGTACAAGCCCAGGAACACCATCCCAACCGTGAAGCATGGAGGTGGAAACATCATTCTTTGGGAATGCTTTTCTGCAAAGGGGACAGGATGACTGCACCGTATTGAGGGGAGGATGGATGGGGCCATGTATCGCGAGATCTTGGCCAACAACCTCCTTCCCTCAGTAAGAGCATTGAAGATGGGTCGTGGCTGGGTCTTCCAGCATGACAACGACCCGAAACACACAGCCAGGGCAACTAAGGAGTGGCTCCGTAAGAAGCATCTCCAGGTCCTGGAGTGGCCTAGCCAGTCTCCAGACCTGAACAATAGAACATCTTTGGAGGGAGCTGAAAGTCCGTATTGCCCAGCGACAGCCCCGAAACCTGAAGGATCTGGAGAAGGTCTGTATGGAGAAGTGGGCCAAAATCCCTGCTGCAGTGTGTGCAAACCTGGTCAAGACCTACAGGAAACGTATGATCTCTGTAATTGCAAACAAAGGTTTCTGTACCAAATATTAAGTTCTGCTTTTCTGATGTATCAAATACTTATGTCATGCAATAAAATGCAAATTAATTACTTAAAAATCATACAATGTGATTTTCTGGATTTTTGTTTTAGATTCCGTCTCTCACAGTTGAAGTGTACCTATGATAAAAATTACAGACCTCTACATGCTTTGTAAGTAGGAAAACCTGCAAAATCGGCAGTGTATCAAATACTTGTTCTCCCCACTGTATATATAATCTTCCCAAGATATGGGTGGCTCCCTCTACTGTCCAATCCCCTGTCTACAACACACACTTCCTGTCTTTTGTATGTGGCGTCACACTAAAACATTCCCTCTGACACTAAATAAACATCCTCTCAGGTTCCACTTAAAAACATTAACAAAGTCATAATCTTAATACACCATGCTTCATTTTACGTCATTTAGCAGACGCTCTTATCCAGAGCGCCTTACAGTTAGTGAGTGCATACATTATTTTTTTAATACTGGCCCCCCATGGGAATTGAACCCTCAACCCTGGCATTGCAAACGCCTACATCCCTGCCGGCCATTCCCTCCCCTACCCTGGGCCAATTGTGCGCCGCCCCATGGGTCTCCCGGTCACGGCCAGCTACGACAGAGCCTGGATTCGAACCAGGATCTCTAGTGGCAGTGATGCAGTGCCTTAGACCACTGCGCCACTCGGGATCTTCAAACAGCTGAAAATACCATTTTGGTTTTGGAAAATATATTTCACAGCGGTTTCGATGGTACAACGATTCTTTACACCAGTGTTTCCCAACTCCGGTCCTCGAGTATTATCTCAGTACACATATTTGTTGTAGCCCTGGACAAAAACACCTGATTCAACTTGTCAAGGGCTTGATGGTTAGTTGACAAGTAGAATCAGCTGTGCTTGTCTGGGGCCACAACAAAAATATGTACTGTATGGGGTACTCGAGGACCGGAGTTAGGAACCACCGCTCACACTATACTTGCTTGTTTTGTCACATAAACTGAAATTAGGCGAACTATTAGAATTTTACCAACCAGGAAATAGCAGAGCGATTTCTGCATAGTGCCTCTATAAAGTTGGAAATTCAAACATTGCATATTGTAAAAATAATTTTCGATACAACAATATACTAATCAGCAACCAATTATTATTATTATTATTATTATTATTATTATTATTATTTTTTATATACAGCTGTCCTGTATAGGCTACCTGAGCCTGCATGATATGAGCCGTCCTCGCGCTCTCTCCAGCATGGATAGAAAGTTGTTGTGCGTTAAACCAGTCTATTAATGGCCTCAAAACACTAGCTTACTATGGATTGTTTCATTATGCAGTGTAGTGTAGTGTTGAGATAACGATGCTGAGATGCTGTGATGACAAGAAATTCGCTGACACTGTCCTCGATTATAATGGTTTATTACATCAAAGATTTCAGAGTCAATTTACAGACTCCTGCAGACATCTGGAGAACAACTGACCCAATCTCTAATATGTTATTTCTCTCCGTCCTTTGTTCCAACCATGGTATTTATAATATGTAACATAAGATGGCGTGATTTGAATAGACCAATCCCTGGCCTTCACATAACAGACTTCCTCTGTTTTAGGGGGCCCTTATAGTAATGCTTTCCAGATGCTTCCGCAAGCTGAGCCAACTTCCTCTAACACACCATTTGCAAACGTCAGCAAAATCATAAACTGCTTAAATACTACAGTAGCCTACGAACTATAGCTATATACAGTATTTAGCGGATATTAAGCTGCTATTTATAAACTTTTTATACAAATTACACATCAAATAGTCTAACAATGAGGAAAGAAGTAGTTGGCTTGAGGATACATTTAGCCACTATTTATTGTTGAACTACACAAATGGGCTGCAATCAAGGTAAATTAAATTAAATCCAACTTGAGAGACTCCCCTGGTCTTCTTAAATCCTCCTGAGACATTAATTGCCCTCAAGAACTGTTGTCTGCTAAAGATGATATTTTTGCATATTCCAATTTATTGGCTGTCCAGTATACAGACTACCTGTCTCAGAGCTTCATATAGGCCTACAGTTAATATCTTTCCGTAAAGTGTTGAAGCCGGCAATTAAGGAGAATGCGAGAGGCTCAATTAAAGATGTTGCAGAACTGCTGTATTTGAATCACCACTCCCTTCTGCCCAGTTTTCCTGATGTTGCTATGGCAATCAAGCTGTTTTAACCATCCCTCTAACTGTCGCTTCTGCGGAGAGATCGTTTTCTAAACTAAAACTCATAAAGAACTACATAACAATGAAGCATTATGCTCTCAGTCTGAAATGCGCTTTGAACACATAAGCTCCACTTATTGCACTGGCTCCATCGTAGCCTTGACCACAGCATTTGTTTACCGATGTCCTCTTACTTTCAGTCAGTTCAATTAGGCCTATTTATTTTTCAAAGCCTGAGGCACTTTGATCAGTCACATTCTTGAAGCCCAAGAAACAAATACTTAGCTTCATAGTAGGCTACATATAGAAATTAAAAAGGTTTCTAAATTATTTCTTGGAGGGTTACTGTCAAAATGATTTATAATTCACTTTATTTTTTTAAACATAGACATCGATGACAGGCGTATGGGCCCCCACAGGGGTGTCCCGTACGCCATTCACGAACACACACAAAGAGATGCGCACAACACGCCTGTCTGTCTCTGTCCTTGAGCAGTGTGTGCAGACAGACGGATAAGTCCTCCTGGTATTGAGCTGTTGCTGCCTCTACTTCCGGTAGGGGGTAGCCTATTGAACAAACAGGACCCGTCTCCGAGTCTGGCCCGTTTGGGACTCAGAGCAGTAAAGACCCATCCCCCGATGCTACTGCTGCATCTCCATCTAATCTAGGCGCCACACCTGCCGCCAACGTTATCAATTGCGTATCATGGAAATACAGCAAGGACGCACATTTGCCTAGACCGGCGCCGAACATGAAGTCAAGGTAGGCTGTGGATAGCGGTGAATGAATGGATGAATGAATGGACGGGAGGTCTATTTGAGTAAAATTGTTACTACAACCTGGTGGTGCATTTAGAAGAACCATAGATGATAAAACATTTATGTTGAGACTAATGAGAAGGTATGAGAGGTCATCAAAGGACTAGGATTCTGAAAGTGTCTGTTTTGCGTTATTGCGAGCATCCACAGGTTGCAGCAGCAAAGAGGCGCATCGCCTCTCATAGTGGTGTGAGTTATATAACCCGTACCAGGAAGGTTATTGATAGGCCTATCAGTCCCCACACTGTTAGGCAAGTGTATGTTGTTGTTTCAATTTGTATCAGAAAGGACACAATACATTTGAGATGTTATTTACAGTGCATTCGGAAAGTATTCAGACCCCTTGACTTTTTCAACATTGTGTTACATTATAGCCTTATTCTAAAATGGATTAAATAAATAAAAATCCTCATGAATCTACACACAATACCCCATAATGACAAAGCAAAAACAGGTTTTTAGAAATGTTTGCAAATTTATTTAAAAAAACTAACAAACGGAAATATCACATTTCCATAAGTATTCAGACCCTTTACCTAGTACTTTGTTGAAGAACCTTTGGCAGTGAATACAGCCTCGAGTCTTCTTGGGTATGACGCTACAAGCTTGGAACACCTATATTTGGGGAGTTTCTCCCATTTTTCTCTGCAGATCCTCTCAAACTCAGGTTGGATGGGGAGTGTCGCTGCACAGCTATTTTCAGGTCTCTCCAGCGATGTTCGATCGGGTTAAAGTCCGGGCTCTGGCTGGGCCACTCAAGGACATTCAGAGACTTGTCCCGAAGCCACTCCTGCGTTGTCTTGGCTGTGTGCTTAGGGTCATTGTCCTGTTGGAAGGTGAACCTTCGCCCCAGTCTGAGGTCCTGAGCACTCTAGAGCAGGTTTTCATCAAGGATCTCTCTGTACTTTGCTCTGTTCATCTTTCCCTCGATCCTGGCTAGTCTCCCAGTCCCTGCAGCTGAAAAACATCCCCACAGCATGATGCTGCCACCACCATGCTTCACCATCGGGATGGTGCCAGGTTTCCTCCAGACATGACGCTTGGCATTCAAGCCAAAGAGTTCAATCTTGGTTTCATCAGACCAGAGAATCTTGTTTCTCATGGTCTGTGAGTCTTTAGGTGCCTTTTGGCAAACTCCAAGTGGGCTGTCATGTGCCTTTTACTGAGGAGTGGCTTCCGTCTGGCCACTCTACCATAAAGGCCTGATTGGTGGAGTGCTGCAGAGATGGTTGTCCTTCTGGAAGGTTCTCCCATCTCCACAGAGAACTCTGGAGCTCTGTCAGAGGGACCATTGGGTTCTTGGTCACCTCCCTGACCAAGGCCCTTCTCCCCCGATTGCTCAGTTTGGCTGGGCGGCCAGCTCTAGGAAGAGTCTTGGTGGTTCCAAACTTCTTCCATTTAAGAATGATGGAGGCAACTGAGTTCTTGGGGACCTTCAATGCTGCAGAATTTTTTTGGTACCCTTCCCCAGATCTGTGACTCGACACAATCCTGTCTCGGAGCTCTACAAACCTTTCCTTCGACCTCATGGCTTGGTTTTTGCTCTGACATGCACTGTCAACTGTGAGACCTTATATAGACAGGTGTGTGCCTTTCCAAATCATGTCCAATCAATTGAATTTACCACAGGTGGACTCCAATCAAGTTGTAGAAACATCTCAAGGATGATCACGGGGGGCCAGTATGGAAAATGTATGCACTCACTAACTGTAAGTTGCTCTGGATAAGAGCGTCTGCTAAATGACTAAAATGTTTTTTTTAAATGTAAATGATCAATGGAAACAGGATGCACCTGAGCTCAATTTCGAGTCTCATAGCATAGGGTCTGAATACTTGTGTAAATAAGGTATTTCTGTTTTTTTAAATATATATATATATATATATATTTGCTAACATTTCTACAAACCTGTTTTTGCTTTGTCATTATGGGGCATTGTGTGTAGATTGATGAGGAAAACATTTAATTTAATCCATTTTAGAATAAGGCTGTAACGTAACAAAATGTGGAAAAAGGGAAGGGGTCTGAATACTTTCCGAATGCACTGTATCTGTGTTCATATGATATTTGTTCAATATAAATAAGGCTTTACAAGTGGAATGTGCATGTTTGTGTGGGTAGATGGATACTAGGATACTAAAGTCCTCTATGAATGTATGATCTTCACTCTCTCATGTCTGTGTGGCTTCTAAAGTGAAGAGTGAGTGTGTGATCTCACATAGTGTGTGTATGTGTGTGTGTGTGTTTGTATTCATGGATTCACATTTGCGTATGTGATCTCTTACAATAATAGTGTGTGTGTTTCCAGACGGGGGCCAAAATGAGCGATGACTACGAGGCATCAGTCACCCCCAGCTGGCTGACCGCTGACTCCACTGCCTGGTCCAGCAGCGGAGACGGATTCACGGAAAACGCCACCTATCCGCCTATGGACTCCTTCCCCCCGATGTCCCCTCTCCTGGTCAGTCCCTGGGACATCTTGCTGTGCTCCTCAGGGACCCTCATCGCCTGTGAGAATGCCCTGGGGGTGCTGGTGATCTGGCAGAACCCGGCTCTCCAAGCCCCCATGTTCCTGCTGATCGGCAGCCTGGCCCTGGCTGACCTCCTGGCTGGTCTGGGCCTGGTGCTCCACTTCACCTTGGCCTACCTGCTGAGGTCTGACTCGGCCCAGCTGTTGACTGTGGGTCTGGTGATGGCCTCCTTCTCAGCCTCTGTCTTCAGCCTGCTGGCCATCACCATAGACCGCTACCTGTCGCTCTACTACGCCCTGACCTACAACTCAGAGCGCACCGCCGCCTTTACCTGCACCATGCCGTTCCTCCTCTGGGGCCTGTCCCTCTGTCTGGGCCTACTTCCCGTCACAGGGGTGAACTGCCTGGCGGAGGAGTCGACGTGCAGCGTGGTGCGTCCCCTGACTAAGAACAATGTGGCGGTGCTGTCCGTATCCTTCCTCCTGCTGTTCGGCCTCATGCTGCAGCTGTACATGCAGATCTGTAAGATCGTCATGCACCACGCCCACCAGATCGCCCTGCAGAATCACTTCCTGTCCGCCTCGCCCCACTACGTCACCACCAGGAAGGGCGTGTCCACGCTGGCCATCATCCTGGGGACGTTCGCTGCCTGCTGGATGCCTTTCACCATCTACTCCCTCGTCGCCGACTACACGTACCCACCACTCTACACCTACGCCACCCTGGTGCCCGCCACCTACAACTCAGTCATCAACCCAGTGATCTACGCCTTCAGGAACCAGGAGATCCAGAAGGCTCTGTGGTTGGTGTGTTGTGGCTGTATACCGGCCAGCGTGGCCCACAGGGCCCGGACCCCTAGCCACGTTTGACCCAGACCCAGGCCCTGGGAGGGAAGGAGAGAGGTGCCCTGGGCAGAAGGAGGCAGGGAGACAGGCAGTCTAGGCTCAGGCTCCATGGCCCAATGGCTGGGCTGTATCCAGTGATGGATGGATGGATGGAGGCAGCAGAAGGAGAGGTGGAGGGATAAGTAGAGGTAGTGTCATATAGTATATGGCTCTGAGTAGTTCCACTCTGAACGTGCCTCGAAAGCTAAATAACCGCGAGAGGCTAAAAATAGCCCAGGTGCTCTGTGATCCGCGCGCCGTGCGTCCTCCACAGACTCCATGCGAAGAAAAAAAGCAGAGGCAGAGAGAGGGCGCCTATCTTCCCCTTCCTTCCATCCATCTTTCTTTCTCTCTCTTCATCTCTCCTATTTGGCTTTAAAGCCCCCACCCTTGAGCTTGTGAGAATGTAGGCTATTATGATGTTCTGCTTGCTTTACATTCTGAGAGGTGACAACAGCCTCAAGAAGGAAAGTCCCCTGATACCCGTTGCACGTGCCATTAACCCTCCAAATGCCTTTTTATTATGGTAAGGCCTGGCTTTGATCGTTTTGATATCTCCGTTTTATCCCTCCACTTCTTCATACATAAACAAGTCAAGTAATCATACCTAATTCATTGGGCAATGAGACACGTTGAGTAGGCAGGCTGACTGCTCTTGAATGTAGAGGAGTGTGAAATGTTCCCTCTGTGAATCGAGCTGGTTGTTCAAGCGAGTCGGTTTGCAGATAGACCGGAGTTGTTGGAACTTAATGTATTTTTCTATTCATTTGATCTCTTACCCTGTCCATTAGGTTATGGAAACGCCTGATCCTCACCCCAACCTTCAACCTGCATGTTGCATAGGTGTCAGAAAACGGCGACAGTGAAATGCGGTAGGCGAAGTCATACGCAGGACACGGAGCTACTGGAAACTGTACTTTTAATAAAAGTCGCCAGTGAAATACACAGTCTCCAAACAACGGAGAAAATGAACGACCTGTACACTGTCGATGACACAAACAATAACACACAACACACAATGCACGACAGAGGGTTAAATAGGGAATACAATACAACATAATGGGGAACAGGTGTACACAATCAGACACAACAAGTCAAACACCGAAACATAGATCGGTGGCAGCTAGTACTCCGGGGACGACGAACGCCGAAGCCTGCCCGAGCAGGGAGGAGGAGCAGCCTCGGCTGAATCCGTGACAGTACCCCCCCCTTGATGCGCGGCTCCAGCCGTGCGCCGACCCCGGCCTCGGGGACGGCCAGGAGGACGCGGAGCAGGGCGAGTCGGATGACTCCGGTGGAAGTCCCTCAACAAGGAGGGATCTAGAATGTCCCTCCTGGGGACCCAGCACCGTTCCTCCGGACCGTACCCCTCCCACTCCACGAGATACTGCAGGCCCCCCGTCCGACGCCTCGAATCAAAGATGGACCGGACTGAGTACGCCGGAGCCCCCTCGATGTCCAGCGGGGGCGGAGGAGCCTCTCGTACCTCATTCTCCTGGAGTGGACCAGCTACCACCGGCCTGAGGAGAGACACATGGAACGAGGGGTTAATGCGATAATACCTGGGAAGTTGTAACCTATAACATACCTCGTTCAATCTCCTCAGGACTTTAAAGGGCCCCACAAACCGCCGACCCAGCTTCCGACAGGGCAGGCGAAGGGGGAGGTTTCGGGTCGAGAGCCAGACACGGTCTCCTGGTGCATACACCTCCTGGTGCATTCCCCTGGCAGGGGAATGAGGCGGCAGGCTTTGGAAAACCGATCCACAACGACCAATATAGTAGTGTTTCCCTGAGAGGGGGGAAGGTCCGTCACAAAATCCACCGATAGGTGAGACCACGGCCGTTGTGGAACGGGTAGGGGTTGTAACTTCCCCATGGGCAGGTGTCTAGGCGCCTTACACTGGGCGCACACCGAGCAGGAGGAAACATAAACCCTCACGTCCTTGGCTAAGGTTGGCCACCAGTATTTCTCACTAAGGCAGTGCACTGTCCGACCAATACCTGGATGACCAGAGGAGGGTGACGTGTGAGCCCAGTATATCAACCGGTCGCGAACCTCGAGCGGCACGTACCTCCGACCCTCTGGACACTGTGGAGGAGTAGGGTCGGAACGTAACGCCCGCTCGATTTCCGCATCCACCTCCCACACCACCGGTGCCACTAAACACGACTCCGGGAGTATGGGAGTGGGCTCAATTGACCTCTCCTCGGTGTCATATAGTCGGGACAGGGCATCTGCCTTAGCGTTCTGGGACCCTGGTATATATGTGAGCTTAAATACAAAGCGGGAAAGGAACATCGACCACCTTGCCTGGCGAGGATTCAACCTCCTCGCTGCCCGGATGTACTCCAGGTTACGATGGTCAGTCAGAATGAGAAAAGGGTGTTTAGCCCCTTCAAGCCAATGTCTCCACACCTTCAGGGCCTGAACCACAGCCAGCAGCTCCCTATCCCCCACGTCATAATTGCGCTCCGCCGGACTGAGCTTCTTAGAATAGAAAGCACAGGGGTGGAGTTTAGGTGGCGTACCCGAGCGCTGAGACAGCACAGCGCCTGTCCCAGCCTCGGAAGCGTCCACCTCCACCTGGAATGCCAAAGAGGGATCTGGATGCGCCAGCACTAAATGCTGTCTTCCACTCATCTCCCTCCCTAATGCGCACCAGATTGTACGCGCTCCTGAGATCTAATTTTGTGAAGAATCGCACCCCGTGTAATGACTCCGTCATGCTAGCAATCAGAGGAAGAGGATAGCTGTATTTGATGGTGATCTGATTTAGACCACGGTAATCAATACACGGGCGTATACCCCCATCCTTCTTCTTCACAAAAAAGAAACTCAAGGAAGCAGGGGAAGTAGACGGCCGTATGTAACCCTGTCTCAAAGATTCGGTGACGTAGGTTTCCATAGCGGCCGTCTCCTCCTGAGATAGAGGATACACGTGACTACGTGGAAGCGCAGCGCCTACCTGGAGGTCTATCGCACAATCTCCCTGACGATGAGGTGGTAATTGAGTCGCCTTCCTCTTACTGAAGGCGAGAGCCAAATCGGCGTACTCAGGTGGAATATGCAAGGTGGGAACTTGGTTCGGGCTTTCCACCGTCGTTGCCCCTACGGAAACGCCTAAACACCGCCCAGTACACTGATCAGACCATCCCTGGAGAGCTCTCTGCTGCCATGAAATGTTGGGGTCATGAGCGGTTAACCAGGGAAGCCCCAACACCACGGGAAATGCAGGAGAATCAATCAAATATAACCGTACTATCTCCTCATGACCCTCCTGCGTTCTCATCCGGACAGGCGCCGTGACCTCCCTGATCAACGCAGACCCCAACGGGCGGCTATCTAGGGCATGAATGGGGAAGGGCACATCAACAGGCACGGTAGGAATCCCTAACTTATAGGTGAATTGACGATCAATTAAATTCCCAACTGCGCCTGAATCGACTAGCGCCTTATGCTGGGAGTGAGGGGAAACCTCGGGAAACACCACTTTAGTACACATATGATCAGCAGAGAGCTCTGGGTGAGTTGGGTGCCTACTCACCGGGAAAGACTCATCAGTGCGTCACCCACTGCCTCGATTCCTAGGAGACCTTCCCCAGCACCGACCAGCAGTGTGTCCTCTGCGGCCACAGTTGGTGCAGGGGACAGCCTCCCTCCTGGTCTCCCTACTAGTCTCCCTAGCACCAGCACCCCCGAGCTCCATAGGGGTCGGCTCGGAAGTGCTGGGGGATGGAATGGACGGCCCCGAATCCGGACGTCCGCGGCTAGCCAACAGGGTATCCAGGTGAATCGAAATGTCCACCAGTTGGTCAAAGCTGAGGTTGGTGTCCCTGAAGGCTAATTCCCGACGCACGTCCTCCCTCAGGCTGCATCTGACGTGGTCGATGAGGGCCCTCTCATTCCATCCCGAGTTGGCGGCTAGCGTCCGGAAGTCCAGCGCAAACTCCTGCGCGCTCCTCCTCCCCTGTCTAAGGTGGAATAGACGCTCACCCGCCGCTTTACCCTCTGGGGGATGATCGAATACAGCCCAGAAGCGGCGGGTGAACTCCGCATAGCTGACCGTAGCTGCGTCTATCCCACCCCATTCGGCGTTGGCCCACTCCAGCGCCTTGCCGGACAGACAGGAGATGAGGGCGGACACGCTCTCGTATCCCGAGGGCGCCGGGTGAATGGTGGTGAGGTAGAGTTCCACCTGGAGTAGGAACCCCTGACACCCGGCCGCGGTGCCATCATAAGCCCTCGGGAGCGAGAGCCGAATCCCACTGGACTCCGGAGATGGACCGATGGGTATGGCTGATGGTGGTTGCATCGTAGGAGGAGGTGTGGGCAAACCTCCCCTCTCCCACCGCCTCAAAGTGTCCATCACTTCATGCATGGTGGTACCCAGGTGCTGGATCCTGGCCTCTTGGAGGATAATGCGCTCCTCCAGTGATCCCCTAGGCACAACTGATCCTGCTGACTCCATGGTGGTGTGTTATTCTGTCAGAAAACGGCGACAGTGAAATGCGGTAGGCGAAGTCATACGCAGGACACGGAGCTACTGGAAACCGTACTTTTAATAAAAGTCGCCAGTGAAATACACAGTCTCCAAACAACGGAGAAAATGAACGACCTGTACACTGTCGATGACACAAACAATAACACACAACACACAATGCACGACAGAGGGTTAAATAGGGAATACAATACAACATAATGGGGAACAGGTGTACACAATCAGACACAACAAGTCAAACACCGAAACATAGATCGGTGGCAGCTAGTACTCCGGGGACGACGAACGCCGAAGCCTGCCCGAGCAGGGAGGAGGAGCAGCCTCGGCTGAATCCGTGACAGTACCCCCCCCCTTGACGCGCGGCCCCAGCCGTGCGCCGACCCCGACCTCGGCCAGGATGACGCGGAGAAGGGCGAGTCAGATGACTCCGGTGGAAGTCCCTCAACAAGGAGGGATCTAGAATGTCCCTCCTGGGGACCCAGCACCATTCCTCCGGACCGTACCCCTCCCACTCCACGAGATACTGCAGGCCCCCCGTCCGACGCCTCGAATCCAAGATGGACCGGACTGAGTACGCCGGAGCCCCCTCGATGTCCAGCGGGGGCGGAGGAGCCTCTCATACCTCATTCTCCTGGAGTGGACCAGCTACCACCGGCCTGAGGAGTGACACATGGAACGAGGGGTTAATGCGATAATACCTGGGCAGTTGTAACCTATAACATACCACGTTCAATCTCCTCAGGACTTTAAAGGGCCCCACAAACCGCCGACCCAGCTTCCGGCAGGGCAGGCGAAGGAGCAGGTTTCGGGTCGAGAGCCAGACCCGGTCTCCTGGTGCATACACCGGAGCCTCACTGCGGTGGCGATCGGCGCTCGCCTTTTGCCGCCTGATGGCACGCTGCAAATGGACGTGCGCAGCATTCCACGTCTCCTCCGAGCGCCGAAACCACTCGTCCACCGCAGGGGCCTCGATCTGGCTCTGATGCCAAGGTGCCAGAACCGGCTGGTAACCTAACACACACTGGAAAGGTGTCAGGTTAGTAGATGAATGACGGAGGGAGTTCTGGGCTATCTCTGCCCAGGGAATATATCCCGACCACTCCCCCTGCCGGTCCTGGCAATATGACCTCAGAAACCTACCCACATCCTGGTTAACTTTCTCCACCTGCCCATTACTTTCGGGGTGAAAACCTGAGGTAAGGCTAATCGAGACCCCCAGACGTTCCATAAATGCCCTCCAGACCCTAGAGGTGAACTGGGGACCCCGATCAGACACTATATCCTCAGGCACCCCATAGTGCCGGAAGACGTGTGTAAACAGGGCCTCAGCAGTTTGTAGGGCAGTAGGGAGACCTGGCAGGGGAATGAGGCGGCAGGCTTTGGAAAACCGATCCAAAACGACCAATATAGTAGTGTTTCCCTGAGAGGGGGGAAGGTCCGTCACAAAATCCACCGATAGGTGAGACCACGGCCGTTGTGGAACGGGTAGGGGTTGTAACTTCCCCCTGGGCAGGTGTCTAGGCGCCTTACACTGGGCGCACACCGAGCAGGAGGAAACATAAACCCTCACGTCCTTGGCTAAGGTTGGCCACCAGTATTTCTCACTAAGGCAGTGCACTGTCCGACCAATACCCAGATGACCAGAGGAGGGTGACGTGTGAGCCCAGTATATCAACTGGTCGCGAACCTCGAGCGGCACGTACCTCCGACCCTCTGGACACTCTGGAGGAGTAGGGTCGGTACGTAACGCCCGCTCGATTTCCGCATCCACCTCCCACACCACCGGTGCCACTAAACACGACTCCGGGAGTATGGGAGTGGGCTCAATGGACCTCTCCTCGGTGTCATATAGTCGGGACAGGGCATCTGCCTTAGCGTTCTGGGACCCTGGTATATATGTGAGCTTAAATACAAAGCGGGAAAGGAACATCGACCACCTTGCCTGGCGAGGATTCAACCTCCTCGCTGCCCGGATGTACTCCAGGTTACGATGGTCAGTCAGAATGAGAAAAGGGTGTTTAGCCCCTTCAAGCCAATGTCTCCACACCTTCAGGGCCTGAACCACAGCCAGCAGCTCCCTATCCCCCACGTCATAATTGCGCTCCGCCGGACTGAGCTTCTTAGAATAGAAAGCACAGGGGTGGAGTTTAGGTGGCGTACCCGAGCGCTGAGACAGCACAGCGCCGATCCCAGCCTCGGAAGCGTCCACCTCCACCTGGAATGCCAAAGAGGGATCCGGATGCACCAGCACCATAGCCGAGGTAAGCAGGTCCTTCAAGCGTTTAAACGCCATATCAGCCTCAGCTGACCACTGCAGGCGCACCGGACCACCCTTTAGCAGAGAGGTAATGGGAGCCGCTACCTGTCCAAAGCCCCGGATAAACCTCCGGTAATAATTGGCAAAACCCAAAAAGCGCTGCACTTCCTTTACCGTGGTCGGGGTCTGTCAATTACGCACGGCAGAAACGCGGTCAACCTCCATCTCAACCCCTGACGCGGACAACCGATGTCCCAGGAAGGAGATGGACTCCTGGAAGAACAGACTTTCTCCGCCTTCGCATACAGGTCATGTTCCAACAGTCTACCAAGCACTCGACGCACCAGGGACACATGCTCGGCTCGTGTAGCGGAATATATTAGGATGTCATCAATATATACCACAACACCCTGTCCATGCAAGTCCCGAAAAATCTCGTCCACAAATGATTGGAAGACTGAAGGAGCATTCATTAACCCGTATGGCATGACGAGATACTCATAGTGACCCGAGGTGGTACTAAATGCTGTCTTCCACTCATCTCCCTCCCTAATGCGCACCAGATTGTACACGCTCCTGAGATCTAATTTTGTGAAGAATCGCACCCAGTGTAATGACTCCGTCATGCTAGCAATCAGAGGAAGAGGATAGCTGTATTTGATGGTGATCTGATTTAGACTACGGTAATCAATACACGGGTGTAAACCCCCATCCTTCTTCTTCACAAAAAAGAAACTTGAGGAAGCAGGGGAAGTAGACGGCCGTATGTAACCCTGTCTCAAAGATTCGGTGACGTAGGTTTCCATAGCGGCCGTCTCCTCCTGAGATAGAGGATACACGTGACTACGTGGAAGCGCAGCGCCTACCTGGAGGTCTATCGCACAATCTCCCTGACGATGAGGTGGTAATTGAGTCGCCTTCCTCTTACTGAAGGCGAGAGCCAAATCGGCGTACTCAGGTGGAATATGCAAGGCGGGAACTTGGTTCGGGCTTTCCACCGTCGTTGCCCCATACGGAAACGCCTAAACACCGCCCAGTACACTGATCAGACCATCCCTGGAGAGCTCTCTGCTGCCATGAAATGTTGGGGTCATGAGCGGTTAACCAGGGAAGCCCCAACACCACGGAAAATGCAGGAGAATCAATCAAATATAACCGTACTATCTCCTCATGACCCTCCTGCGTTCTCATCCGGACAGGCGCCGTGACCTCCCTGATCAACGCAGACCCCAACGGGCGGCTATCTAGGGCATGAATGGGGAAGGGCACATCAACAGGCACGGTAGGAATCCCTAACTTATAGGTGAATTGACGATCAATTAAATTCCCAACTGCGCCTGAATCGACTAGCGCCTTATGCTGGGAGTGAGGGGAAACCTCGGGAAACACCACTTTAATACACATATGATCAGCAGAGAGCTCTGGGTGAGTTGGGTGCCTACTCACCGGGAAAGACTCATCAGTGCGTCGCCCACTGCCTCGATTCCTAGGAGACCTTCCCCAGCACCGACCAGCAGTGTGTCCTCTGCGGCCACAGTTGGTGCAGGGGACAGCCTCCCTCCTGGTCTCCCTACTAGTCTCCCTAGCACCAGCACCCCCGAGCTCCATAGGGGTCGGCTCGGAAGTGCTGGGGGATGGAATGGACGGCCCCGAATCCGGACGTCCGCGGCTAGCCAACAGGGTATCCAGGTGAATCGAAATGTCCACCAGTTGGTCAAAGCTGAGGTTGGTGTCCCTGAAGGCTAATTCCCGACGCACGTCCTCCCTCAGGCTGCATCTGAAGTGGTCGATGAGGGCTCTCTCATTCCATCCCGAGTTGGCGGCTAGCGTCCGGAAGTCCAGCGCGAACTCCTGCGCGCTCCTCCTCCCCTGTCTAAGGTGGAATAGACGCTCACCCGCCGCTTTACCCTCTGGGGGATGATCGAATACAGCCCGGAAGCGGCGGGTGAACTCCGCATAGCTGACCGTAGCTGCGTCTATCCCACCCCATTCGGCGTTGGCCCACTCCAGCGCCTTGCCGGACAGACAGGAGATGAGGGCGGACACGCTCTCGTATCCCGAGGGCGCCGGGTGAATGGTGGTGAGGTAGAGTTCCACCTGGAGTAGGAAACCCTGACACCCGGCCGCGGTGCCATCATAAGCTCTCGGGAGCGAGAGCCGAATCCCACTGGACTCCGGAGATGGACCGATGGGTATGGCTGATGGTGGTTGCATCGTAGGAGGAGGTGTGGGCAAACCTCCCCTCTCCCACCGCCTCAAAGTGTCCATCACTTCATGCATGGTGGTACCCAGGTGCTGGATCCTGGCCTCTTGGAGGATAATGCGCTCCTCCAGTGATCCCCTAGGCACAACCGATCCTGCTGACTCCATGGTGGTGTGTTATTCTGTCAGAAAACGGCGACAGTGAAATGCGGTAGGCGAAGTCATACGCAGGACACGGAGCTACTGGAAACCTCAATTAATAGGGATAGAATAGCAAAGTCAATTTTTTTAAATCTCATCAAATATTATAGGCTGCAGCTCAGCTTCAGAATGTCATAGAGGAATGAATATATCCCCACATGCATCGGAGGCACGTCTTTCACAGGCCTTTTAGAGCTTGTTTCTACCAGAAGGCATCACTCAGTTAAGCATCCTTATAGAACGCTTGATATGATTTGGACATGTTTTATGCATTTATTTCAAAATATAAAGCAAAAAATAGATATCCTTTTTGCCCTTTTCTTTAACAAAGGGTATGTGATACCCTCACTCAATTCGAGCCCTGGTTTTAACCAAACACACCAAGCCCTTCCCAGGCACCGAGGTATTTAATCAGTGCATGCGACAGTATTGGAGTATTTGGCTATACCAACTTCTATGGATAGCATAATTGTGTCTGTCAAACAGGTAGGCTTACCACTTATTTTTTGGAATAGGAAGAAATAGGCTCCAATTACATATGTAATTCTATGATTATGCCCATAAAACATGTTGGTGCACGAGTGCACATATAGGATGTCCCATACCAGGCAGAAGGGAATTTTACTTTAACCTCTTCCTTCGGAAAGTTACAATGTTGCTATCACTTTGCAGCCAACTGTTATCCCACATGGCACGATCCCATAAGTGTTACAATTACAATAAAAATAACACTATTATATAATATATTTAACATATATTTTAATATTCCTGTAGAACTGTAAAAAAGAGTGAGATAATTTGAGCTTTAGAAACAAGTGCTTTCATAAATGTGTCCATGTCCTTGATGATGGGGATGTTGTACAGGATGCTGAAAATACTGCTGTGCTCTTCGAGCTGCGTAAAGCGCTCGTTGACGGACTGGATTGCAGAATCAAGAATCTGATTTTAAAAAATTACTTTGAATTTCTGCTGAGGGTCAGTCACAGGCTCATCCTCACCCTCGTAGCCAAACAGACTCCTCTTCTTCCTGGGACGGACCGTGGGCTGCACTGGGAAACAGGGCTCAATACCCATCTCCTCTGCCAACTCTTTTGCGCCAGCGAAAGCTGCATTGGAGCGGTAGTCTTGGAGGTATACCCTGGTTGAGCAGTTGAGCCACTGCTATTGAAATGTTAAAACTCACCGCCTGCAAACTCTTGTTCACTTCGAACAAGATGTCATGCCAAACGACCACTGCGCACATGAAGCCAAAGTTGTTCATCTTTGCGGCAATGCTGTTTGCCTCCAACCTTGTATAAATGTATAAATCTCTTGGATGGTGTTAAAAAACTCAACCGCCTCCAAGCAACACGATGCTGCATCAGAGAGAACCAGGTTCAACGAGTGCGCGCTGCATGGCCCTCGGATTGATATCCTGCACTCTCTTTTGAACTCCGCTGTGCCTCCCCCGCATATTCGCCCCGTTGTCATACCCCTGCCCTCTCATGTCCATGATGGCGATGCCATGTTTCTGTAGTTTTGAGATGAGCAACTCGGTCATGCCTGCCCCCATTGCGTCAAGCAGTTCACTAAACTCCAGGAAGTGCTCTCTCGTGCGCACTGACCCATCATCCTCGGTTGAAACAAAACATTCTACATTACATTTTAGTCATTTAGCAGACGCTCTTATCCAGAGCGACTTACAGTTAGTGAGTGCATACATTTTCATACTGGCCCCCCGTGGGAAACGAACCCACAACCCTGGCGTTGCAAGCGCCATGCTCTACCAACTGAGCTACAGGAGACTAACGCACCGCCATGGTCATCTGCTCTGTTTTGCTCTTGTCTGGTGTGCAGTCCAAAATTATAGAAAAATATTTGGCTGCTTTTAGATCACTGCACACTGTTTGCTGGATCTCTTGTGCCAGCATGTCAATGATTTCGTTCTGGATTATTTTACCGAGGTAGTGCACATGTGTTTCTTTGGACTGTACTCTCCTTACATGCTCCTTCATGATTCCATCAAAGATACCCAGCATTTCCACAAACTTCAGAAAGTTCCCATTATTTGGCTCGTTCAGCCTATCGGTGGTCCCACGTAACGCAATGTTCTGGGTGGCCATTACGCGTATCAGGGCTATGAGCCTCTGCAGCACCTGCTGCCAGTGGAGAGTCTCTCCGTCAATAGCCCGTTGGGCTTGGGCATCGATAGTTTGCTTGGACACCAGCCTGATCTCCAGCTCCTTCCACCTTTGGAAACTATCTAGGTGGTCATGCGACTTCTCATGCGAGCTGAGGAGGTGGCACAGATTCTTCCAGTCCCTGGTTCCATCCCTGACCAGCGCATATTTGCACTCTTGTGAAAAATGTTTGCTGCAAAAACAGAAGCCTGCATCGTTTTGCTTGGAATAGACAAGCCATGGTCTCTCCACTCTCTCCCCGTTCGCCATCCTCCTATTGTAGTGGGCAACCGAAAACTTTCATTTCCCCTCATCTCTTAGGAAATGTACCTCTTTATCCTGATGTGGCCCAGCCTGCACTAACATAACCCGTAAAGATCCATTCATATATTTTGGCCACTCACCGGGATCTTTTATGTTTTTTGTCTGGGAGTTGGATTTAGCAGCAGCACCACCACTGTCATCGGGGACGGGGACAGGGAGTGACGAATCTGAGTCCAAGATAGTAGGGTATTCGTCGGCATTGTTTGGAGGTGTGGCTAGGCCTGGTGCAACCACCTGTTCTTGTCCAGCCAGAGAGCTGTCATCAGTGGAAGTGCATGGCTCGGACTCCTCTGGTTTGCCCTCTTCGCTGCTAGAATCAGCTAACAGGGGCTCGTTGTTCTCGGCGAATGAATGTCCTCGGAGGCTTGTCATTCTCCACACCGGCTGATGGACATTGCTGCACGCTGATAAATTTCAGCAGCGAATTTCTTTGGTTTAAAGACTGTGCCTCTTTTCTCATTCGTTTTTTAAAATATTCGCTTCCTGATAGTTATTGTCTCTTAGACATGGTAGCAAATTGTTTCAAATCTCTATAGCTTACTTTTAGCTAAATTTATATCCACTAGTAGTAGCTAGCTAACATTAACAGGCTAGGTTAGGCTATTGCCTTAATCACTAGTCGGCTTCATCATAAACAAAACAATCATTTAACTGGCAGATTCCTTTTTATTAATGTTTCACAATTGGATAATCCCATATAAACACACACATCACCATAGCTACCAAGGATAGTGGGAGTGAACTTCGGGATAAGCGGGAATGGAGTGAGGGCGGGAACTGCAGCAATGCCATGAGCTGGTGGCTGGGGTGCCGTCAGCGGTGTAGCAGCTGATCAGGGGCGCCGGAGGGCGGCAGCCAATTGTCAAAATGCCGCCCCAAATTCAAGTGCCGCCATAGGCAGCGGCTGCCTAATCTTTCCTAACGGGAGGGCTGGCCCTTGGCCTAGGCCTATTGGCTAAACCGTCACTATCACTCATAGCACTTCCCCACTCCCCACCTGTTATAATACAAGTCACACTCAGGCCTAATACATTGGCATTATCCTAATATATGGTTTGTGAATTTAAAAAGCACTCTAAAATATAAAGTAGCAATCATATTTGTTTTCCTTTTTCATGAAAATGGCATCATCAGCAGTCCACCTATAATAGTCTTCTAACTGCTACCCTGAACCTCATACTGTTGCAAAAAAGAAAACCTGAATGCAATAATATATGAATGCTGAGCCAATCAGAAAAATTTATGATCATGGAAATTCCATAATTTACATATAGAATATAGACACCTAAACCCACCCCTCTCTTTCCCTATACCACATCTATGACTGACCATATCCAGATGACCAATATCCTAAGTGACAGACCATGGCACAATGGCTGTTTCAGATCTTTAGATAGCAAGAAAAGAGGAGTAGAGCAGTGACACGTCTTGTTCTTCCAGCTTTGGATGTCTCCTGCCTCCTGGAACCACTTCCATACCATGGCTGACAAAAGCCCATCAACACCACCCCCTGACCCTAGCCAGTGTTAAGGACGTCACGCTGCTTGCCTAGCGAGTACCACTTCCTCCTGATTCGGCTCACACCGAAGCTCGATCAACCCAGGACCTCCACTTTGCTAGCACACGTGATCGCCCTCCTTGACAACGTACCAACCGTTTGAGCTATCGACAAGTATTTAATGCAATAGCTCCATCGGTGACATTTCAAGCTAACTGTGGAGTGAGTTTATGGTACTGTAATGACCTGACTAGATCATAAAATAATAACTGTCCAGACAGAGGATTGAGTTTACGAATGGACGGTTTATTAAACCAACTTTACACAGGCTACTGTTTGGCCGTAGCCCACGCCAAATAAATGAAAGATAACCCACAAGCCAATCGTGACCTTCTCTTGTGAAGCCCAGACGTAAAGAGAGAGAACAAAGGCTAAACCTGGTCTTAACATCCAATGCTCCATCCCCCTGCCCAACCCCCCTCCACGCCACTCTGCCAACCGCCAGGATGCCCGGCATCAGAACATTCCAGGCATTCCCGTGATTGGCAGATAGCAGGTTGATTGACATGTCGGACCCCGCGAACACTGGGTACTGGTAGGTACAACACAACCATCTACTAGCCTAACACATAACACACAGCTGTCTGTGCGGGTCGCTACACAGCCCCCCCACCACAAAGTCCCTCGTCCCCGAGGGAACAAACAAAGTCTCTGAAGCGACCCGGAGGTCTCCTTTGCCTGCGTGGCTGTGATGGCCGCAGAGTGCCCCTCTGGGAACCAGGGGATGAAGGCAAGGACATGGGGGACAAGGAAGCGGGAACGGGTAATACAGTCCGTGGCTCTGGGGAACCACGCGGTGACACAGGGGGAGTGGGCTGTCTGGAGCCTTGTCTGCGGCACCTGGGGGTGGGTGCCTGGAGAATGTCATTGCCAGAGAGGGGAATTGTGGGGGTTCCTGTGGTTTGGGGAGAAGAGGCCCCTCTATATGGGGCTAACCTGTCCCGGTGCAGTGTCACCTTTCTCCCCCTGGGAGGAAGCTGCACCCGGTAAACAACCTCCCCTACCCTCTCCAGGACACTGCAGGGTCCCACCCAGTGACTGTCCAACTTGGGGCATCTGCCTTTTTTCCTTAGCGGGCTGTAGACCCAGACCAGCTCCCCAGCCACAAAGTGCCTTCCCCGGGTGTGCACGTCATAGTTCCTCTTCTGCCTCACACCTGCATTCAGCAGCTGCTCTCTGGCGAAGGTGTGGGCTGTCTCCAGGCGGTCCTGGAGTCTCCGGGCATACTCCGGCCCCGGGGAAACATGAGGGCTATCCAGGGGCCGACCAAACGCCATCTCCGCAGGGGTACGGATCTCTCTCCCCAGCATGAGGAGGGCAGGCGTGCAGGAGGTGGAGTCTTGGACAGCGGAGCGGCATGCCATGAGGACCATAGGCAGGTGCTTGTCCCAGTCACGCTGGTGTTTGGAAGAGACGATGGCCAGCTGCTGTCCAAGCGTTTTGTTGAAGCGCTCCACAAGGCCATCACTTTGAGGATGGAGAGGAGTAGTGCGGGTCTTGTGCATACCCAGCCTCTCACACATGGTGGCGAACACACGGGACTCAAAGTTTCTGCCTTGGTCGCTGTGGATGGACTCTGCAGCTCCAAACCTGCTGAACATCCCCGCTGTCAGGGCGTCGACGATGGTCTCTGCCTCCTGGTCAGGCAGAGCATAGGCCTCGGGCCATTTTGTGAAATAGTCCATGGCCGTGAGCACCCAGCGGTTTCCACTGTCTGTGGTGGGGAACGGCCCAACTACATCCACTCCCACCCTCTCCATGGGAGCCCCCACTGGGAACTGTTGGAGCTGAGCATGAGAGCGGCCTGGGGGGCCCTTTCTCGCTGTGCAGTTGTCACAGCGGCGGCAAAAGTCTTCCACATCCCTCTTGTGCTGCCCCCAGTAAAAGCCCTGACGGAGGCGGCGCAGTGTTTTTGTGACCCCAAAGTGTCCAGTCCCCACCCCCCCATGAGTACTCTGGAGCACAGCCTCCCGCAATGCTTTTGGGACCACCACCTGCCACCTCTCCTCCCCCGTAGCTGACTCCTTCCATGCCCGCTGTAACACGCCATCAGCCAGCCGCAGTCGCTCAAACTTTGACCACAACCCTTTGGTCGCGAGTGAGAGCGCTGTCACCTCTTCCCATGGTAGCCTCACCTGCGCCTCTACCCACTGTAGCACTGGCTGTAGGTCTGTGTCCCGTCCCTGCTGCTGCCCCCATTCAGCCACGTCGACAGTCTGCAGCTCACAGCAGACAGGCCCGCTCGCCCGACACACTGTGGCACAGACCCCCTCCTCTGCACACAGCTCTCTCTCCCGTCCCTCTCTCCGTTCACAGTGGCGGCAGCCGTCTGCAGTACAGGGCCGACGGGACATGGCGTCGGCGTTGGAGTGGCGTGCCCCTGCCCTGTGCACCACCGTGAAGTCATACGGCTGAAGCTCCTCCAACCAGCGTGCCACCTGCCCCTCTGGCTCTCTGAAAGACATGAGCCACTGGAGAGCAGAGTGGTCAGTCCTTACAGTAAAGGGCAGACCACCCAGGTAGTACTTGAAGTGTTTGACGGAAGCCACAACAGCCAAGAGCTCCCGCCGGGTGACACAGTAGCGGCGCTCATGTTTGTCAAATGTTTTGCTGAAGTACGCCACCGCTCTCTCCCCCTCTGGCCCCACCTGGGCCAGCACCCCACCCATGCCCACATTGCTCGCGTCTGTGTCCAGGATAAAGGGCAATGTGAGGTCAGGGGGGGCGAGCACGGGGGCCTCGATCAGTGCACGTTTGAGGGTGTTGAACGCCTCCTCACACTCCACTGTCCAAGTGAAAGCCTTGTCCTTCGGCAGCAGGCGGTTCAGTGGAGCAGCAACGCTTGAGAAGCCCCGTACAAACCTCCTGTAGTACGAGGCCAGGCCCAGGAAGCTCTTCAGCTGACGCTGGTCGGTGGGGGTGGGCCAGTCTCTGACAGCCGCTACCTTGTCCTCCATGGTGCTGATCCCCTCCTTCCCCACTCGGTGGCCCAAGAAGGACACCTCTCTCCTCATGAAGTGGCACTTCTCGGGGTGGAGCTTCAGACCTGCGGCAGCCACCCTCTCCAGCACACACCGTAGCGCCCCCAGGGCTGACTGGAAGGAGCTGCCATGGGCCAGGATGTCATCGAGGTATACCAGACACTGCTGTCGGGGGATGCCATCCAGCACCCTGTCCATCAAACGCTCAAAAGTAGCTGGAGCGTTGCACAGGCCAAAGCACAGGACCTTGAACTGCCAGTGTCCTCTGTTAGTGGAGAACGCAGTTTTGGCTCTGGCCTCTGGGGAGAGGGGCACCTGCCAGTAGCCACTGCGGAGGTCTAGTGAGGAGAAGCAGGAGGACCCCCTAACCAGGTCCAGCGACTCATCGATACGTGGTATGGGGTATGAGTCCTTCCTGGTTACCTCATTCAGCCGCCTGTAGTCCGCACAGAACCTCAGCTTGCCCCCCTTCTTCGGAACCATGACGACTGGCGCCGCCCAGGGGCTGTCTGAGGGCTCAATGAAGTCTGCCCGCTGCATCTCCAACACAGCCTTGTCTGCCGCCTCCTGGCGTGCCAGCGGGATACGGCGGGGACGCATCTTGATAGGTCGAGCATCACCTGTGTCGATCTCATGCTGCACCAGATGAGTCTGACCCACCTCTTCCTCACTCAGCGCAAAGCTGTCTCTGAATTCAAACAGCAACTGCCTCAACCGTTCCTGCTGCTCGGGGTCAAGACCAACACAGTTCCTCCCCCATATCTCCCTCACTGCAGACAGTGTCCTCTCCCCTCCCATCTGGGGTAGCTGGGCTGGGGGGGCGCGGCCCGGGCTCACAGAGGGCTGTGTCGTGGAGGTAGCTGGGGGAATGTAACACAACGCCGTAGGTGACAGGGGAGCTGGGGAAAAGTCACACCCAGATGTGGGGGAGGGGGGGCAGCCATGAGTCTCTGCTGCTTTTACTGTTGGAGTAAAGGGTTTGTTGGGTTGAGTGAATGTGACATTAGGGGCCATGGTGACCTCCGGCCCTCCCTGGAAGCTCAGTGTGCCCCTATTTAGGTCTAACTGGCAGCCTGTGCTCCTAAGAAAGTCCAACCCCAGGATACAAGGGTCCTGCACAGCCGCCACCCACACAGGATGACGCACAGTCCTGCCCCCTACTGTCAGAGTCATTATTCCCTTCCCTTTCATGGGTGCCAGCTCACCTGTGACTGTGCGGAGCTGCACAGTTGTAGGCTCACACTGAGTCCAACCTGGCACAATATCTGGCCTCACCAGGGTTACTGTGGACCCAGTGTCCACCAGGGTGGAGCAGGGCACCCCCTCCACAGTGACAGGGACATGACAAAAGTCCCCAACACAGGTCCGGCCCACCACAACAACAGGCTCCATCCGCTTGCCCTCGTCTGCTTCTGGGGGAAGTGGAGCCTTGCTTCCCCGTCTGTGCCGGTGGGCTCCTCCTGAAGAAGATGGTGGTTGGGATAGAAAGCCAGGGGTCCACACTACCCGGTCTATGCGGACCCCGAGCCGTTTCCCTGAGCTCTGGGGGACATGGGGCAATCTCGGCGCAGATGGCCTGGCTGGCCACAACCCCAGCAGACCCTGGGACCAGGGCGTGTGTTTCGTGCCGCCTGTAGCGACACAGCACGAATGAGTTCTGTCATTTCAGCCACCCATGCAGGCTTTTCCGGGCTGCTCTGCCCCCCAGCTCGCACAGAGGGTCTGTCTCCCTGCACCCCCACCAAAGCCCCAGCTGAAGCCCCAGCCCACACCAGCTCCCTCTCCAAAGCCATCTCCAAGGCTACCTGCAATGACTCAGGATGAGCCAGCTGGGTCTGTATGCGCAGCTCCGTAGGAGAGAGCGCCTGTATGAACTGGTCCCGTGCTAGCTCGCTCTGCACGGAGGGGGGCATGTGAGCATATGCCCGCCGAGAGAGGCTCTCAATGTCATTAGCTAGCACCCGTAGAGGCTCTCCAGGCTGCCTGCGTCTATTACTCAGTTCGGAGCGCAGTAGCCCGGGCTGTACACACTGTCCATAGTGCCTCCTCAGTGCTCCCACTAAAGCACCATAATCACGTCTGTCCTCGGGGCTAATCAATATCAAACAGGCCAGAGCTTCATCCGTGAGGCATAAAGCCAACTGCAGTGCCCTATCTTCATCCGACCACCCCCTAAAATGAGCTAACAGTTCAAACTGAGCATGAAAAGCTTCCCAATCCGCCTTACCGGAATACTTCGGGGTCTTAACGGATACGGACGCAGCCGGGAACTGGGCACCGCCATGTTTGTTTACATCCTGAGCCCCAGATTCCTCGTCCCGCCGCGTCGACGTCACCCCTTCGGTCCGCCCACCAGAATCCGCGCGAAACACAGTCGACGAAGCACTCATGCCCGCTTCAGCCGCCATCACTCTAACGTCCTCCCTCAAGCGGCCTCTGGGCTCCGATGCCCTGGCGATCTCCTCAGCCAGAACCCCCGACGTCCATGCACATGCACCTCCTTGGCCATAATCGTCCCCTACCTCCACCTTCACTTTCGGATTCCCTCGAAGCATCTTCAACCCCCGTTCTCACCTACGGTAGCTAGCCACAGAAGTCAGCTAGCTAGCTGGCTAACTTTTATCAACGTTTTTACTTCTGACACCAATGTAATGACCTGACTAGATCATAAAAGAACAACTGTCCAGACAGAGGATTGAGTTTACGAATGGACGGTTTATTAAACCAACTTTACACAGGCTACTGTTTGGCCGTAGCCCACGCCAAATAAATGAAAGATAATCCACAAGCCAATCGTGACCTTCTCTTGTGAAGCCCAGACGTAAAGAGAGAGAACAAAGGCTAAACCTGGTCTTAACTTCCAATGCTCCATCCCCCTGCCCAACCCCCCTCCACGCCACTCCGCCAACCGCCAGGATGCCCGGCATCAGAACATTCCAGGCATTCCCGTGATTGGCAGATAGCAGGTTGATTGACATGTCGGACCCCGCGAACTCTGGGTACTGGTAGGTACAACACAACCATCTACTAGCCTAACACATAACACACAGCTGTCTGTGCGGGTCGCTACAGTACGTTCTTAAGCGCTTCCAGATCCTCATTCTGCCCAGTCATATCAGCGCGTCATATCCGCGCGTCATATCAGCGCGCAGCAGTAACGAAGTGTTAATTACTTCATGGACCGAAAGCAATAACAGCCTCTCCCAGTAACATGACCACCTCCAGCATGATGATATACGACGACAACGACCAACAGCCCTTCTGCGATGCCTAGCAGAGTCCTTATACGACCAGGCCCAAACAAGGACTCTCAACTTCCTAAGACTTGTGCTGTATGTGATTTCTCCAAATGGGAAATCCGATCTTGACTTATGTGTTTTGTTTTTGAAAATGTGAATGGGCCAGGATACTGACTGCCACAGCCCAGTATTCTGTCATTAGTCATTACAATGTCACTGCCTTTTTTTTATTCTGAATCTATTGCTGTATTCTCTGTCTACGGTCTTCTTCAATATCTTACAATGAATGAAATTGGACTCGGTAAGAAAATAACTTACAACTTTTCAGCTGCACCTGCCTTTGTGAACCTATGAAGTGTTTTTGAGTGCTGTAAAAACCTAAGTCTGTTTCTGTGCATATGAGTTGCATGGCCTCTGTGTGTGTGTGTGTGTGCGTGTGTGTACAATCTGTGTACCATAGAAATAGAATTCATTCTATTTATATGGCTTGTATGGGGATTTGTGATCAGCAGCACAGACCTCCTGTATATCTGTCTCCATGGGGACAGTGGATCTGAGGACTTACTTCCAGTGTGACCCTTTGACCTCAGAGGAAATTGGCTGCTAGTCTTCCTATCATTCTGAGAGAAGTTGCCTCATCACACAAATTCCACCACAGGAATGAAACAGATAAGGATGTGTTGAAACCAATATTGGAAGCAAAGATAATACTGTATGGTGTACGTGTGGAGCGGCTGACTCTGAGCAGTAGTGAGGGGTTAAGGTAATGACGTCACATGACTGATGGAAAAATAGCATATACCTGGTATCACAGGTTCTGGTGGCTCTTCACAGACCAACAATATCAAGAAAACACTCTCCTTTACCTTTGAAGAATAATCTATTTTGTTATATTTATTGAAAGTCAAGCAAATTTCCTGCAATTCTAGTTCTACACATTTTGTCATGGGGCTGAGAGATTTTTTGTTGTTGCAGCTTTAAAGCTAACATCCTGCAATTCTAAACATTTTACCATGAGGCGGAGAGAAAAACTTTCTGTTTTAAAGTTTAAATTACGGTGCATTTATATTTGTAAAAAAAATGGCAAGAGGCTGAATGTACAGTACCAGTCATAAGTTTGGACACACCTTCTCATTCAAGGGTTTTTCTTTATTTTTACTATTTTCTACATTATAGAATAATAGTGAAGACATGACAACTATGAAATAACACATAGAATCATGTAGTAACCAAAAAAGTGTTAAACAAATCAAAATATATTTTATATTTGAGATTCTTTAAATAGCCACCCTTTGCCTTGATAACAGCTTTGCACACTCTAGGCATTCACTCAATCAGCTTCATGAGGTAGTCACCTGGAATGCATTTGAATTAACAAGTGTTCCTTCTTAAAAGTTAATTTGTGGAATTTCGTTCCTTCTTAATGCGTTTGAGCCAATTGGTTGTGTTGTGACAAAGACACGGCGGTTGGAACCAAAAATCTCAAATTTGGACTCAAGACCAAAGGACACATTTCCACTGGTCTAATGTCCATTGCTCGTGTTTCTTGGCCCAAGCAAGTCTCTTCTTATTATTGGTGTCCTTTAGTAGTGGTTTCTTTGCAGCAATTCGACCATGAAGGCCTGATTCACACAGGCTCTTCTGAACAGTTGATGTTGAGATGTGTCTGTTATTTGAACTCTGTGAAGCATTTATTTGGGCTGCAATGTCTGAGGCTGGTAACTCTAATGAACTTATCCTCTGCAGCAGAGGTAACTCTGGGTCTTCCTTTCCTGTGGCGGTCCTCATGAGAGCCAGTTTCATCATAGCACTTGATGGATTTTGCAACTGCACTTGAAGAAACTTTCAAAGTTCTTGAAATGTTCCGTATTGACTGACCTTCATGTCTTAAAGTAATGATGGACTGTCGTTTCTCTTTGCATATTTGAGCTGTTCTTGCCATAATATGGACTTGGTCTTTTACCAAATAGGGCTATCCTCTGTATAAAATAATAGCCAATCAGCGTTGAGCTAAACTGAGTGAGCTCAACTTTGAATGGTCCTGGCATACAAAAAAAAAGTGGCAAGGGAAGCCAGTTTGGATTTGGCTTCACAGCAATCACGTCAAATCAAAAGCAAAACGTCATTGACAGAAAAAACTTGAATTGTTGCATCTTGTTGTGGTGGCTAGTTAGCTAGCTAAAATTGTCCTTTTCCTAAATTAGCCATGGATGGAGATAGGGATTTGGACTTGTGATTTTAATTAATTATCCGTTCTGCCAATGATTATAACAGCGATTCTGATCCAACCATCAATGTATACATTGTGCCCCTGGCCTGAGAGGATGGAAGTTCAATATGTAGCTAGATGTAGTAGGCTAATGTTAACTAACTGGCTAATCGTTGCCCATGAACGGAAGTTAGGCTAGTGAGCTAGCATTTTAGCCAGGTAGCCTTGGACAACAAAAACTAAAAGCGTGTACTGTATGACAGAGTCATAGACCATTTCTCAACATGAGAGGATGGCAATGTCCTTTCTCTACATGTAGGATGTGTCAACATGTTTTTCTACTTGCACAAATACATGCACATGGTCAGCCACATCATATTTAGCTTACATTGATTGGACTAAATTGTTTTAGGTATCTTTTAATTGTCACCATATTAGACTAAGCAAAGGTGATTTGATGATGTTGAAGTTGAAATGGTGCTGGAATAGTGGAGGCAGCTCCTGTTTTCTTTGCAACTTGCGGTAACTCCGTGGTTCTAAAATCAATAGTTGTTTAGTGGTCCAAAAATGTCGGAAACTTTAACTTGCTTGACCAAGCTGTAACTGTTTGTTACCTTAACCGGACAGAGGTTGCTCTCCGGTTTTGTGATGAAACAAAAGTGTGGTTGAATTTATTGTGCTACTGTGTCTTCTTATTGTCTTGGCCTTAGGCCTATATATCACGGTCGCAAGGCATATGAACTAACAGGTTATAGAGCAAACAACACAATTATCACAACACTTAGGTTGTAATATGGCTTTTCTTTCTGGCTTGGCTTCCCCAGTGATTTTACCCACACACCGCTACTGGTTTGGTGGAATACAATGAACTGTTGAGTTGAACATTTTTCTGTGCAATATCCCTGTGAGCTTCCCAAGCCTATGTTGCTCAGGGTTAACAACATAAATTGTATATCAATAATATTATACTGAACAAAAATATAAACAACATGTAAAGTGTTGGTCCCATGTTACATGAGCTGAAATAAAATATCCCAGACATTTTTAATACGCACAAAAAGCTTATTTCTCGCAAATGTTGTTCACAAATTTGTTTACATCCCTGTTAGTAAGCATTTCTCCTTTGCCAAGATAATCCATCTACCTGACAGGTGTGGCATATCAAGAAGCTGATTAAACAGGATGATCATTACACAGGTGCACCTTGTGCTGGGGACATTAAAAGGCCACTCTGAAATGTGCAGTTTTGTCACACAACACAATGCCACAGAAGTTTTGAGGGAGCGTGCAATTGGCATACTGACTGCAGAAATGTCCACCAGATCTATTGCCAGAGAATTTTATGTTAATTTCTCTACCATAAGCCACCTCCAAAGTTGTTTTAAAGAATTTGGCAGTACGTCCAACCGGCCTTTTTTTTTTTCCACATCCGGCTTCTTCACCTGCGATAGTATTTTTGTCTGTAATAAAAACCCTTTTGTGGGGAAAAACACATTCTGATTGGCTGGGCATGGCTCCCCAGTAGTGAATTTGTAGTGAATTTTCATGAATAAAAAAAATAACAGAACAGTCTCAACAGCCAATTATTGCAGGATATCCAAGGACATGCAGTCATGTGAAATCCAAAGATCAGGGCCTGATGAATTTATTTCAATTGACTGATTTCCTTCTATGAACTGTTACTCAGTAAAATCTTTGAAATTATTGCATGTTGCATTTATATTTTTGTTCAGTAATAATAATAATATGCCATTTAGCAGACGCTTTTATCCAAAGCGACTTACAGTCATGTGTGCACACATTTTTACGTATGGGTGGTCCCGGGGATCAAACCCACTACCCTGGCGTTACAAGCGCCATGCTCTACCAATTGAGCTACAGAGGACCACATACATGTTGTCACGAGTGCTGTAGGTGGGTGTAGTGGTGGAATCAAACGCAGGACACCGAAGTATAGTCCAACAGACTTTAGTCAATCTCCAACAAGGAAAATACGACACGACTTGCCCGAAGGCGAAATTACGCACGAAGGCGAACAAACAAAAGCGCACTAAACAGGTGCGTAAACACTCCAACGCAGTGGAGGGAAGCTCAACCGAGCGAAATAGCGAAATAAGCCCAACACACGACAGACCAAAATCAATAACACACAACACTAGACAAACACAACGAGAAACTTATAGGACACTAATTACGCTAAACGAGAACAGGTGTCACAAACAAACAGACAAAAGCAAACGAACATGAAACATACAACGGTGGCAGCTAGTATTCCGGAGACAACGAACGCCGAAGCCTGCCCGAACAAGGAAGAGAGGCAGCCTCGGCCGAAACCGTGACAGTACCCCCCCCTTGACGCGCGGCTCCAGACGTGCGCCGACTCCGGACTCGGGGACGACCCGGAGGACGCGGAGCAGGGTGCGTCGGGTGCCCACGATGGAATTCCGTCAGGAGAGACGGGTCCAAAATGTCTCTCCTCGGCACCCAGCACCGCTCCTCCGGACCGTACCCCTCCCACTCCACTAGATATTGGAGACCCCCCATCCGACGTCTCGAATCCAAGATGGACCTCACGGAGTACGCCGGTGCCCCCTCGATGTCCAATGGGGGCGGAGGAGTCTCCCTGATCTCACTTTCTTGGAGTGGGCCAGCTACCACCGGCCTGAGAAGGGACACATGGAATGAGGGGTTAATACTTTTATATTCAACAGGTAGTTGTAATTTGTAACACACCTCGTTCAACCTTCCCAGGACTTTAAATGGCCCTACAAACCGCCGACCCAGTTTCCGACAGGGCAGGCGGAGGGGCAGGTTTCTGGTAGAGAGCCAGACTCGATCACCAGGTGCGTACACCGGTCCCTCACTGCGGTGGAGATCGGCGCTCGCCTTATGACGTCGGAGGGCCCGCTGCAGGTGGACGTGTGCAGCGTTCCATGTCTCCTCCGAGCGCCGCGCCCACTCATCCACCGCAGGAGCCTCGATCTGGCTCTGCTGCCAAGGTGCCAGAACCGGCTGGTAACCTAACACACATTGGAAAGGGGTTAGGTTAGTGGAGGAATGGCGTAGGGAATTCTGGGCCATTTCGGCCCAGGGAACGTACCTTGCCCACTCCTCCGGCCGGTCCTGGCAGTATGTTCTAAGAAACCTACCCACATCCTGGTTCACACGTTCCACCTGCCCATTACTCTCCGGGTGGTAACCCGAGGTGAGGCTCACCGAGACCCCCAACCGCTCCATAAAAGCTCTCCAGACTCTGGAGGTAAATTGGGGACCTCGATCAGACACAATATCCTCGGGTACCCCGTAGTGCCGGAACACATGGGTGAATAGGGCTTCGGCAGTTTGCAGGGCGGTAGGAAGGCCCGGCATGGGGAGCAAACGACAGGCCTTAGAAAACCGGTCCACAACGACCAGTATAGTGGTATTCCCCTGTGAAGGAGGAAGGTCAGTAAGGAAATCCACCGAGAGGTGGGACCATGGTCGTTGTGGAACGGGCAGGGGTAGTAACTTACCCCTAGGCAGATGTCTAGGCGCCTTACACTGGGCGCACACCGAGCAGGAGGAAACATAAACCCTCACATCCCTTGCCAACGTGGGCCACCAGTACTTGGCACTAAGACAGTGCACTGTCCGGCCGATACCCGGGTGTCCAGAGGAGGGTGACGTGTGAGCCCAATAGATCAATCGATCCCGAACCTCGAGCGGAACGTACTTCCGACCCTCCGGGCATTGCGGTGGACTAGGGTCGGTGCGTAACGCCCGCTCGAGCTCAGCATCGACCTCCCACACTACCGGTGCCACCAGACACGACTCCGGCAGTATGGGAGTGGGCTCCACGGACCTCTCCTCCGTGTCATACCGCCGAGACAGCGCATCTGCCTTACCGTTCTGTGACCCAGGGATGTACGTGATCTTAAATGTAAACCGGGTCAAAAACATATTCCATCTTGCCTGCCGAGGGTTTAGCCTCCTCGCTGCCCGGATGTACTCCAGGTTACGGTGGTCCGTCAAAATGAGGAAAGGGTGTTGAGCCCCCTCGAGCCAGTGCCTCCACACCTTTAGGGCCTGTACCACGGCTAACAGCTCCCTGTCCCCTACGTCATAGTTTCGCTCCGCCGGACTGAGCTTCTTGGAATAAAAGGCACAGGGGCGGAGTTTAGGTGGCGCGCCTGACCGTTGTGAAAGCACGGCTCCTATACCGGCCTCAGACGCGTCCACCTCTACCTGAAATGGTAAAGAGGGATCCGGATGCGCCAGCACTGGAGCCGAGGTAAACAGGTCCTTCAGCCTCCCAAACGCCCTGTCCGCCTCGGCAGACCACTGCAGACGCACCGGACCCCCCTTCAAAAGAGACGTGATGGGAGCTGCCACCTGTCCAAAACCCCGGATAAACCTCCGGTAGTAATTCGCAAACCCCCAAAACTGCTGCACCTCCTTCACAGTGGTTGGTGTTTGCCAATTACGCATGGCTGACACCCGGTCTACCTCCATCTTCACCCCTGACGCAGACAACTGATACCCCAAAAAGGAGACCGACTCCTGGAAAAACAGACACTTCTCTGCCTTAACATACACGTCGTGCTCCACCAGCCTCCGCAACACTCTGCGCACCAGGGCCACATGCTCGACACGGGTAGGCGAGTACACGAGAATGTCATCTATGTACACAACGACCCCCTGTCCCTGCATGTCCCTGAAGATCTCATCCACGAATGATTGGAAAACTGACGGAGCGTTCATCAACCCGTATGGCATGACAAGATACTCGTAATGGCCCGAGGTGGTACTAAAGGCTGTCTTCCATTCATCGCCCTCCCTGATGCGCACCAAGTTGTACGCGCTCCTGAGATCTAATTTAGTGAAGAAACGCGCCCCATGCAAGGACTCAGTCATGGTCGCAATCAGCGGGAGTGGATAACTGTACTTCACCGTGATCTGATTGAGACCACGGTAATCGATGCACGGGCGTAAACCACCATCCTTCTTCTTCACAAAAAAGAAACTCGAGGACGCAGGGGAAGTGGAAGGCCGTATGTATCCTTGTCTCAGAGATTCGTCTATGTAAGTCTCCATAGCTTTCTTCTCCTCCTGAGACAGAGGATACACATGGCTCCGTGGGAGCGCAGCTCCTGCCTGGAGGTCTATCGCACAATCTCCCTGCCTATGGGGTAGCAACCGCGTCGCCCTCGACTTACTAAACGCGATAGCCAAATCCCCATACTCAGGGGGAACGTGCAATGCGGGCACCTGGTTTGGACTCTCCACCGAGGTAGCCCCTACGGAAACGCCCAAACATCGACCCACACACTGGGCAGACCACTCCATCAGAGCCCTCTCCTGCCACGAAATAGATGGGTTATGGGTACTCAACCAGGGCATGCCCAGCACCACCGGATACGCAGGCGAGTCAATCAGAAATAGCTGAATCATCTCCTGATGACCCCCCTGCGCACACATCCTAAGTGGCGCAGTGACCTCCCTGATCAAGCCCGCACCCAACGGACGGCTATCTAGGGCATGAACGGGGAAAGGGACATCAACAGGAAGAAGGGGAATCCCTAAGGCTAAACAAAACTTCTTATCAACAAAATTCCCAGCCGCGCCTGAATCTACCAGCGCCTTATGCTGGGAATGAGGTGCTACCTGTGGAAAACTCACAGGTATACAGAAATGTGCAACAGAGAGCTCTGGGTGAGTGGGGCGCCTACTCACCTGGAAGGAATCCCCAGTGCGGGACCTGTCGTCCTCTCCCCTAGGAGGCCATCCCCAGCACCTAGCCGCGGTGTGTCCTCCCCGACCACAGTTGGTGCAGGAGATGGACCCCCTAGTAAGCCGACCCCTCCTCTCTCTAGCGCCAGCGCCCCCGAGCTCCATGGGGCACGGCTCGGAGGCGCTGGAGGGTGAATTGGACGGACCCCCCTCGGAACGTCCTCGGGTAGCTAGCAGGTTATCCAGCCTGATGGACATGTCGACCAACTGGTCGAACGAGAGGCTGGTGTCCCTACAGGCCAGCTCCCGACGGACGTCCTCTCGTAGACTACATCTGTAGTGATCGACGAGAGCCCGATCATTCCACCCTGCATCTGCCGCTAGAGTACGGAATTCGAGGGCGAACTCCTGGGCACTCCTCCTCCCCTGCCGGAGGAAGACCAGACGCTCCCCCGCCGCTTTCCCCTCCGGGGGATGGTCAAACACCGCCCTGAAGCGGCGGGAGAACTCGTCGTAAGTGATGGTGTCCGCGTCGATCTTCCTCCACTCCGCGTTGGCCCATTCCAACGCCTTCCCGGAAAGGCAGGAGATCAGGGCGGACACGCTCTCATGTCCCGAGGGCGCCGGGTGCACGGTGGCCAGGTACAGCTCCACCTGGAGAAGGAATCCCTGACACCCGGCCGCGGTCCCATCGTAGGCCCTCGGGAGCGAGAGTCGGACTCCTCGGGGTTCCGGTGCGGGAATGGGCTGACTGGCCGATGGTGCTGGCAGGGAGGGTGGCGGTGGAGGCGTCCCCCAGCCTCGGATGGTGGTGATCACCTCCTGCAGTGCGGTCCCCATCTGCAGGATCTGGTCCCTTTGTTCCCGGACCTTGTCCTCCAGCGTCGCCTGGGCTGCTGCGGCTCCTGCTGATTCCATTCTTTAAGGTGTGTTATTCTGTCACGAGTGCTGTAGGTGGGTGTAGTGGTGGAATCAAACGCAGGACACCGAAGTATAGTCCAACAGACTTTAGTCAATCTCCAACAAGGAAAATACGACACGACTTGCCCGAAGGCGAAATTACGCACGAAGGCGAACAAACAAAAGCGCACTAAACAGGTGCGTAAACACTCCAACGCAGTGGAGGGAAGCTCAACCGAGCGAAATAGCGAAATAAGCCCAACACACGACAGACCAAAATCAATAACACACAACACTAGACAAACACAACGAGAAACTTATAGGACACTAATTACGCTAAACGAGAACAGGTGTCACAACAAACAGACAAAAGCAAACGAACATGAAACATACAACGGTGGCAGCTAGTATTCCGGAGACAACGAACGCCGAAGCCTGCCCGAACAAGGAAGAGAGGCAGCCTCGGCCGAAACCGTGACACATGTATTGTATTACACCCTCTAAACTTATTCCACGGATCCCTTTTTGTTGAATCTGTTTAATCTGTTGTTAGTAATATTCCCCCCAAAAAATATGTAAAAATAAAACACAGGTCCCCACTTTGAGAACCCTGTACTAACTGAGATATTGTAAGAAATTGTGTGAACATGGTGTATATTTTTCCAAGGTGTTAGTTGTAACTTTGTATTGATTTGGTTAGTTTACTGAATTGAGAGATCTTGTTAATTTTGTATTAAAATAATGTGCTGTGCATTAAAAACAAAACCCCTGTGTTGGTTTGGTTTGTTTATTCTCCCTCTACATCCATTGGCTCAGTGCCTCCCCCCTCTCCTCTGTTCCCAAGGTGACTCCCTTCTTAGCTGGGTCAGTGCTATCTGGAATCCTTGGGATGTTGCTACCCTAACACTAACCCCTACAGTAACAATTACCCTTAAATAACGCTAACCATTTGAAATGTCAACTTCAATAGGGTAGGGACGTCCCAAGGATCCCAGATAGCAGTACTGTTACCATGGAAACTGTTGTCTCAGTGTCAGGGCCAGGACCATGTTGTCTCCATGACAACGGTGCAACAGTAAAGAGAGGCAGACATAACATTGTGAATATCAATTTTTATTCCTCATATTTTTCTTTATTCTCAGGGTCACAGAGTTCAAAGTTTACAGAGTTCACACTAAAAATAACCATGACAACCCTAAACCCAATCCAATCTATTCTTCATCTTCCATATCTCTGCTAGACATCACTAAGCGATTAGACTGAGCTGTTATCCATTAAGCATCCTTTCATCCTTCTCCATCTCCAATCACACACTCCGGCTACGTTCCAATATCCTTACTAGAGTACCACTTAGGAGGATGCACAGCCAGCATCGTTTCCTTCTAAGTGTAGCACATGGGGGTAGTGTGCTAGTTTGGATGATGGAATACAGCTTCCCTCTCAGGCCACTCCCTCACTCACACACACACACACACACACACCTGTCGCCTTCAGAAGGAACACAGTAGGAAAACACTTTGAAAATGTATTCTCCCATTTGTTCCAACAGAACCCTGACCACCGCAGTCCACACGGTTCCTTCTGAACGCTACCCTGACCCCCAGAGTCCACACGTTTCCTTCTGAGCGCTACCCTGACCACCACAGTCCACACGGTTCCTTCTGAGCGCTACCCTGACCACCGCAGTCCACACGGTTCCTTCTGAGCGCTACCCTGACCACCGCAGTCCACACGGTTCCTTCTGAGCGCTACCCTGACCACCGAAGTCCACATGGTTCCTTCTGAGCGCTACCCTGACCACCGCAGTCCACACTGAGCCCTCTGATTTCTCTCCATCTTCCTTTTGCTATAATCTACACATAAATATTGGTCTCAGTCCCAGATTAAGTGTTTCAGTAAAAAGATTAGAAAAGAGAAGTAGATTGTCTGCCCAAGGGGAGGTTGCTATTCTCTAAGTAACGCCCTTATTAAGACAGTAACTATACATGAGATGAGTGCCACTCCTGGGGTGCCACATATAGGGCTTCACTAGTGTTATTATGGATAAGATATTATACAGAGAGACACTGTGGACTCCTGGGGTGTATTCAAGATGCCCTGAGCGTTGCTTGAGCGTTTTAAAATGTTAACAGTAATAGTATTGAATTGAATGTTCAGTTACAATTAGTGCCAGTATAGCAGCCGAACCTGATAGTATGCATCTTGAATACACCCCTAGTGTTCCAGTTCTGAATCCTTCAGCTGCTGATGCAGGAGTCTGATCTCCCAGCAGTGCTACATGTGACCAAGGGTCACCCAGCTTATATAATGTACAAATACACCTGTATATGTGTGTTTTTGTTTTGTTGGCATATATACACTGAGTGTACAAAACAAAACATGCACTAAATTATGCATACTATGCATGCACTGCACTTTGAGGAAACTATAGACAACTGTTCTCTTTATAATGACAGTATATACACAATGTACAAAACATGCTCTTTCCATGACATAGACGGACCAGGTGAATCCAGGTGAAAGCTATGATCCCTTATTGATGTCACTTGTTAAATCCACTTCAATCAGTGTAGATGAAGGCAGGTTAAAGAAGGATTTTTAAGCCTTGAGACAATTGAGACATGGATTGTGTATGTGTGCCATTCAGAGGGTGAATGGGAAAGACAAAAAATGCCTTTGAACGGGGTATGGTAGTAGGTGCCAGGCGCACCGGTTTGTGTCAAGAACTGCAACACTGCTGGGTTTTTCACGCTCAACAGTTTCCTGTGTCCCGTGTGTTTCAAGAATGGTCCACCACCCAAAGGACATCCAACACCTTGTAGAGTCCATGCCACTATGAATTGAGGATGTTCTGAGGGCAAAAGGAGGGGGGGGGGTGCAACTGGATATTAGGAAGGTGTTCTTAATGTTTGGTATACTCAGTGTACATTTTAGTTGTTTCGTTTTTTTGTGGATGTGAACGTGCACATGTGCTTTTCAGCTTTTGAGTGAGTGAGTGAGAGAGTGATGTGTGTGTGTGTGTATGTTAGTCGGACCAGTCGTTCTCCTCCAGCTCTGAGTCATCCTCGGAGTCTGAATATTCGACGGCGATGCGTCTGGACAGGATGGTGGCCACGTCGTTCCCTACAGGCTCCCGCTTAGCCTGCTGCTCCTGCTGCTCCTGACCCTTCTTCAACTGGATACCTACAGCCAGGAAGAGACAGTTAAGACACTCTTCAACTGGATACCTACAGCCAGGAAGAGACAGTTAGACACTCTTCAACTGGATACCTACAGCCAGGAAGAGACAGTTAAGACACTCTTCAACTGGATACCTACAGCCAGGAAGAGACAGTTAGACACAGAGACACTTCAACTGGATACCTACAGCCAGGAAGAGACAGTTAGACACTCTTCAACTGGATACCTACAGCCAGGAAGAGACAGTTAGACACTCTTCAACTGGATACCTACAGCCAGGAAGAGACAGTTAGACACTCTTCAACTGGATACCTACAGCCAGGAAGAGACAGTTAAGACACTCTTCAACTGGATACCTACAGCCAGGAAGAGACAGTTAAGACACTCTTCAACTGGATACCTACAGCCAGGAAGAGACAGTTAGACACTCTTCAACTGGATACCTACAGCCAGGAAGAGACAGTTAGACACTCTTCAACTGGATACCTACAGCCAGGAAGAGACAGTTAGACACTCTTCAACTGGATACCTACAGCCAGGAAGAGACAGTTAGACACAGACACTCTTCAACTGGATACCTACAGCCTGGAAGAGACAGTTAGACACTCTTCAACTGGATACCTACAGCCAGGAAGAGACAGTTAGACACAGACACTCTTCAACTGGATACCTACAGCCAGGAAGAGACAGACACAGACACACTTCAACTGGATACCTACAGCCATTTTAGACCATTCCATTGGTCCTAAAGAGAAATCTCCACCTCCCTGGGGCACCAGGTAATGCAAAACAAACTTGCCAGACAGACACACACACACTGAATACCTCTGCCACAGAGACAGGTGGGTTAGATACAGATACGCACTCTTACCCATGCGTATGGCCGCCAGCAAATCACTACGAGCATCATTAACAGGCTGGGTGTTGTGGGGCACGGAGGACATCTTGGGAGTGGTAGAGTAGGAGGAGCCTGGAGGGGGGGGCGGAGGCATCGGGGGGGTTGGAGCCACCAGCGACCCAGCGAGTGGCAGTGGGGGCGGGGCATAGACACCAGCTGATCCCATTAGTCCTGGAGGAGGAAGTGGGCCTCCGGGGGGCGTGGCAAAGGCAGATTGTGCAGATGGCATGAGAGGAGCAGGAGGAGGGGATCCGTTTCCATGTCCCCCCATCACACTGAGAGAGAAGGGACATATGGAGGGCGAGCATGAGGCATTATATTAATCATCAATCACATCATCGTAACCATTTCAGAAATAAAAAGTATTATATGTTTATTGGCCTCTCCACAAAAACATCTCACATATAGCCATGATAATCCTACCGTACAAACATCCTCTGACAAGTTCAAGAAGAAAGACCAACAGGATGGAATTATTTCCAGATTTAGACAGGTCACAGACGAACAATGTTAAGAGAAGGCAGAGGACAACGCTTGGGTTTTGAGTGTACCAGGGCACTACTTGGTTTGTATGGGATGACAGTACATTACAGAGCCAAACGCTTAGTTCCAGAGAGAATAAAGCCTGTTGTTGATCATCAGATCAGCTAACCCTAACTCTAACCCAAACCAATAGCAGATTAAACACAACAAACCCTGGAGCCGGGCCAGAGCCCCAACAACAGAGCGTACATGGGTTTGTTTGATGTCCCTGTGCACATGTGAATGAATGTTAAATGTTCATTTGATTGTGCATTTATGCATCAATCTGTCTGCCAGCGTGTTTATTTATGTGCACTTGCTGACCTGTAGTCCACAGGTGGTAGAGACATGGATCCATTCATGTTCTCAATGGGAGGGAGAGAGGGTGGCGCATTGTGGGAGCGACCCAGGGTCCCTCCCCTGTAGACATGATCCAGAGTGACGTTTCCCTGAGCAGCCAGCTGAGCAGCCAGGAGACTGGGGGGTGGGCCGGAGTACGTGTGGGCGTGACCAGCATGATTGGTTGAGTTAGGGTAGTGGCGTTGGTGGTGGTCAGGCCCAAGACCCCTAGGAGAGAGAGTAAGGGAGGGAGATGGAAAGAGAACATTTTACAGAATGGCCAGCAGGGGGAGGAAGAGGACTGTCAGGTGTCAGCTGACAGAGACTAAATTATCCTAGTACTGGGGGAAACCCCTTATTTCCATGTGAGTAATAATCATCTATACAGAAAAGTATTATACAGACAGGTAATTATTCCATACTTTTTTACATTTGATATGTTATCTTATAAATGCATCTTTGTTTTATGTAAACTTTTCATTGACCTCATCTCATCATACAGTATGTATGTAACTTTGTGTGTGTATTTGGACTGGCCTCATCTCAGGGGACAGTGATCCCTCGCAGGTGAATCCCTGGTGGAGGGAGTGTGTGTGGCGGTGGTCGGGCCTCAGCTCCTTATCCAGGGACAACATATTCCACTCCTGACGACGGTTCCGAGCCTTACGCACCTTCTTCACCTCCCTCTGCAACGTCCCGTCCACACAACGCTTCTGCTCCTGTGAGGAGAGACATATTAGTGGAGAAAGGGAGGAAGAGAAAGAGAAGGAGGGAGAGATACAAAGAAAGAAAAGAAAATAGGGATTTTACTTTGTTCTTCCTCTTCTCTTTCCTCTTGTCCTCCGTGTCCTGCAGCATCTTCTCTCTCCACAGGTCGAAGAAGTAGGAGGGGTCAGTGTAGAACTTCAGCCCCTCCTTGTGATCGTCCCTACAGGGTCAAAGGGCAAACACGGGTCAGGGTTTGTGGGAAATGACGTCCACAACATTCCATTATGAGACTACAAAACAAGATCAGGTGAGGTATTTGACTCTGGGTTTAGACTGCCCTGCGTAGAAGAAGTTGGACAGGTCATAGAAAGGGAGGGGGAGAGAACCCACCTATATTTGGAGAGGATGTTGAGAGGTGGAGGTTTGTTACTCAGGTTGTACATCTCCTTGACAGGGATGGGAATGCTCCTCGTGGACACCACCTGCTGGTCCTGGGCGGTACTGCTCTTAAACGCCTTCTTCATGTTGATGTCCTGCAGAGAGACTGAGGACAGAGAAAGAGGACAAACAGAGAGAGAAAGAGGGAGAGAGAGAGAGGACACAGAAAGAGAAGGACAAAGAGAAAGAGGGTTGGGGAGATGTGGGAGAAAAGAGAGGGAAACAGACAGGGTGTGAGAGAATAATTTATAAAGCCTCAGTTTCAGCACTTTTACACCTGACTGGACCTCACATCACTATGCCAACGAGTAATGATGTCACTTCCTATTTCCTGTGACCTCTAATCCGTCTCACCTTCCTCCACGGTGGAGTCCAGCTGGGTGACCTTGACGGCCAGGCGGTCGATGCGGTCCTGCAGGGAGTTGGCTCTCAGGTAGAACGTGTTGGCCTCATTGAACAGCTCCCCAAAGATGTCCTCCGCATGTTTACCTGCAGTACAAGGGTAGACAGATGGATCATGTGGTTAGCATGACATCCTGGTGCACGAAATTATGCATGCACTGCACTTTGAGGAAACTATAGACAACTGTTATCTTTATAATGACAGTACTGTATATACACTGAGTGTACAAAACATGCTCTTTCCATGACAGACTGACAAGGTGAATCCAGGTGAAAGCTATGATTCCTTATTGATGTCACTTATTAAATACACTTCAATCAGTGTAGATGATTTTTAAGCCTTGAGACAATTGAGACATGGATTGTGTATTAGGGTGAATGGGCAAGACAAAAGATTTAAGTGCCTATGAACGGGGTACGGTAGTAGGTGCCAGGCGCACCGGTATAAGTGTGTCAAGAACTGTAACGCTGCTGGGTTTTTCACACTCAACAGTTTGCCGTATGTATCAATAATGGTCCACAACCCAAAGGACATCCAGCCAACTTGACACAACTGTGGGAAGCATTGGAGTCAACATGGGCCAGCATCCCTGTGGAACGCTTTCGACTCCTTGTGGCTTCCAACGAATTGAGGCTGTTCTGAGGGCAAAAGGGGGTGCAACTCAATATTAGGAAATTGTTCTTAATGTTTTGTAAACACAGTGACAGTCACTCAATTAGCCCATGTCAGTGATCATTTTTTAGATTGGTAAATTAGTCTAGTTAGTCTAGCTAGCTATCAAAACTTGTAGTAATCATGGCCTAATTACCAACCGGGCACGTAAGGCACGTGCCCAGGGGTCCTGACCTCCAGGGGGACTCCACTGATTTTGTTAGCCACTCTCACTCAGATATCATATTAACATGGCATAAGTCTGGTTATCCCCCTTCTGATAACCAGGTGGCGAATCGCATCTCTGCATGTCTGGCAGACATATCAGTGTGGATGTCAGATCACCACCTCAAGCTGAACCTCGGCAAGACGGAGCTGCTCTTCCTCCCAGGGAAGGACTGCCCGCTCCATGATCTCGCCATCACGGTTGACAACTCCATTGTGTCCTCTTCCCAGAGTGCAAAGAACCTTGGCGTGACCCTGGACAACACCCTGTCATTCTCCGCTAACATCAAAGCGGTGACCCGATCCTGCAGGTTCATGCTCTACAACATTCGCAGAGTACGACCCTACCTTACACAGAAACGGCACAGGTCCTAATCCAGGCACTTGTCATCTCCCGTCTGGATTACTGCAACTCGCTGTTGGCTGGGCTCCCTGCCTGTGCCATTAAACCCCTACAACTTATCCAGAACGCTGCAGCCCGTCTGGTGTTCAACCTTCCCAAGTTCTCTCATGTCACCCCGCTCCTCCGCACACTCCACTGGCTTCCAGTTGAAGCTCGCATCTACTACAAGACCATGGTGCTTGCCTACGGAGCTGTGAGGGGAACGGCACCTCCTTACCTTCAGGCTCTGATCAGACCCTACACCCAAACGAGGGCACTATGTTCATCCACCTCTGGCCTGCTAGCTCCCCTACCTCTACGGAAGCACAGTTCCCGCTCAGCCCAGTCAAAGCTATTCGCTGCTCTGGCACCCCAATGGTGGAACAAGCTCCCCCACGACGCCAGGACAGCGGAGTCACTGACCACCTTCCGGAGACACTTGAAACCCTACCTCTTTAAGGAATACCTGGAATAGTATAAAGTAATCCTTCTACCCGCCCACCATTAAAAAAAATAAAAATAAAATAAAAAAGGTGGTTGTCCCACTGGCTATCATAAGTTGAATGCACCAATTTGTAAGTCGCTCTGGATAAGAGCGTCTGCTAAATTATGTAAATGTAAAATGTGTTGAATTGCAGAAAATTTGCTGTAAAACTGCAAAAACAAAATTTTGTTAAAATAATATTTTTTCCGCTAACAGATTCCTCTGTATTTATTAAATGGTCTTTTTTAATCCCAGTGCGGAGTTAATGTAAGTTAATGTGTAGTGGCTAATTGTATGGCTAATAGGCTATGTGTTTGTAGACGAACTGAGGTGAATGAACCTAAAGCAGCCAAGGTGATAATGGCCGGGGTCAATTCTGCTTGTTTTTGCTGTTCTCCAAATAGCATTTTAAAGTGTTTAAACTGTACAGAAATGCAGTAAATGAGCTTCAACTGTCTTAAAATTTCACGAAAACTCAGATCCTGGCTACGGCCCTTCATCTGACGCAGAAAAGCTAATCCATGCATTCATTTTCTCCAGAATTGATTATGAGAACGCAGTACTTGGGGAGCCTGCCTGCAAATTCAATTAGTAAGCTCATACAAAACAGTGCCGCAAAGAATCTGACACAAACAAAAAAGTATTCCCACATCACCCCCATCCTTGCTGATCTCCATTTGCTTTCTGTTCCTCAAAGAAATTACTATAGAATTCTCCTCCTCTTCTACAAAGCCCTAAATGGCATCGGACCCGCCTACCTGTCAGACCTACTCTCCCCCTATGAACGGCAACCCACCCTACGTTCAAGCCACACCAAACTGGATCATGCCCCCAGGACCAGGCTCCGCACAATGGGGGACAGTGCCTTGTCCTCCCATGCACCACGCCTATGGAACTCACTTCCAGATAATCTAAGGGCTGTTCAGACTGTTGGGGCTTTTAAAGCCTTAAGACTCATCTCTATCGGATGGCCTACCCTTCCTCCTAGACTTTGATCGTTGCATTCATGATATGGTTAGACATACATACACACACACACACACACACACACACACACACACACACACACACACACACACACTACCAGTCAAAAGTTTGGACACACCAACTCATTCAAGGGTTTTTCTTTATTTTTACTATTTTCTACATTGTAGAATAATAGTGAAGACATCAAAACTATGAAATAACATATATGGAATCATGTAGTAACCAAAAGAAAGTGTTAAACAAATCAAAATATATTTTATGTTTGAGATTCTTCAAAGTAGCCACCCTTTGCCTTGATGACAGTTTTGCACACTCTTGGCATTCTCTCAACCAGCTTCATGAGGTAGTCACCTGGAATGCATTTCAATTAACAGGTGTGCCTTGCTAAAAGTTAATTTGTGGAATTTATTTCCTTCTTAATGCATTTGAGCCAATCAGCTGTGTTATGACAAGGTGGGGGGGGGGGGGGGGTTACAGAAGCTAGCCCTATTTGGTAAAAGACCAAGTCCATATTATGGCAAGAACAGCTCAAATAAGCAAAGAGAAACAACATTACTTTAAGACATGAAGGTCAGTCAATACGGAAAATGTCAAGAACTTTGAACGTTTCTTCAAGTGCAGTCGCAATACCCATCAAGCACTATGATGAAACTGGCTCTCATGAGGACCGCCACAGGAATGGAAGACCCAGAGTTACCTCTGTTGCAGGGGATAAGTTCATTAGAGTTACCAGCCTCAGAAATTGCAGTCCAAATAAATGCGTCACAGAGTTCAAGTAACAGTCACATCTCAACATCAACTGTTCAGAGGAGACTGTGTGAATCAGGCCTTCATGGTCGAATTGCTGCAAAGAAACCACTACTAAAGGACACCAGTAAGAAGAAGAGACTTGCTTGGGCCAAGAAACACGAGCAATGGACATTAGACCGGTGGAAATATGTCCTTTGGTCTGGAGTCCAAATTTGAGATTTCCGCATGATCTCCGCATGTGTATTTCCCACCGTATAGCATGGAGGAGGAGGTGTTATGGTGTGTGGGTGCTTTGCTGGTGACACTGTCTGTGATTTATTTAGAATTCAAGGCACACTTAACCAGCATGGCTACCACAGCATTCTGCAGCGATACGCCATCCCATCTGGTTTGGGCATAGTGGGACTATCATTTGTTTTTCAACAGGACAATGACCCAACACACCTCCAGGCTGTGTAAGGGCTATTTTACCAAGAAGGAGAGTGATGCAGTGCTGCATCAGATGACCTGGTCTCCACAATCCCCCGACCTCAACCAAATTGAGATGGTTTGGGATGAGTCGGACCACAGAGTGAAGGAAAAGTAGCCAACAAGTGCTCAGCATATGTGGGAACTCCTTCAAGACTGATGGAAAAGCATTCCAGGTGAAGCTGGTTGAGAGAATGCCAAGAGTGTGCAAAGCTGTCATCAAGGCAAAGGGTGGCTATTTGAAGAATCTCAAACATAAAATATATTTTGATTTGTTTAACAATTTTTTGGTTACCACATGATTCCATATGTGTTATTTCATAGTTTTGATGTCTTCACTATTATTCTACAATGTAGAAAATAGTAAAAATAAAGAAAAACCCTTGAATGAGTAGGTGTTCTAAAACTTTTGAACTGTATTATATATATATAAACTCAGCAAAAAAAGAAATGTCCCTTTTTCAGGACCCTGTCTTTCAAATATAATTTGTAAAAATCCTAATAACTTCACAGATCTTCATTGTAATGGTTTAAACTCTGTTTCCCATGCTTGTTCAATGTACCATAAACGATTAATGAACATGCACCCGTGGAACGGTCGTTATGACACTAACAGCTTACAGATGGTAGGTAATTAAGGTCACAGTTATGGAAACTTAGGACACTAAAGAGGCCTTTCTACTGACTCTGAAAAACACCAAAAGAAAGATGCCCAGGGTCCCTGCTCATCTGCGTGAACGTATCTTAGGCATGCTGCAAGGAGGCATGAGGACTGCAGATGTGGCCAGTGCAATAAATTGCAATGTCCATACTGTGAGACGCCTAAGACAGCGCTACAGGGAGACAGGACGGACAGCTGATCATCCTCGCAGTGGCAGACCACGTGTAACAACACCTGCACAGGATCGGTACGTCCGAATATCACACAGGTACAGGATGGCAACAACAACTGCCCGAGTTACACCAGGAACGCACAATCCCTCAATCAGTGCACAGACTGTCCGCAATAGGCTGAGAGAGGCTGGACTGAGGGCTTGTAGGCCTGTTGTAAGGCAGGTCCTCACCAGACATCACCGGCAACAACGTCGCCTATGGGCACAAACCCACCGTTGCTGGACCAGACAGAACTGGCAAAAAGCGCTCTTCACTGACGAGTCGCGGTTTTGTCTCACCAGGGGTGATGGTCGGATTCGCGTTTATCGTCGAAGGAATGAGCGTTACACCGAGGCCTGTACTCTGGAGCGGGATCGATTTGGAGGTGGAGGGTCCGTCATGGTCTGGGGCGGTGTGTCACAGCATCATCGGACTGAGCTTGTTGTCATTGCAGGCAATCTCAACGCTGTGTGTTACAGGGAAGACATCCTCCTCCCTCATGTGGTACCCTTCCTGCAGGCTCATCCTGACATGACTCTCGAGCATGACAATGCCACCAGCCATACTGCTCGTTCTGTGCGTGATTTCCTGCAAAACAGGAATGTCAGTGTTCTGCCATGGCCAGCAAAGAGCCCGGATCTCAATCCCATTGAGCACGTCTGGGAGCTGTTGGATCGGAGGGTGAGGGCTAGGGCCATTCCCTCCAGAAATGTCTGGGAACTTGCAGGTGCCTTGGTGGAAGAGTGGGGTAACATCTCACAGCAAGAACTGCCAAATCTGGTGCAGTCCATGAGGAGGAGATGCACTGCAGTACTTAATGCAGCTGGTGGCCACACCAGATACTGACTGTTACTTTTGATTTTGACCCCCCCTTTTGTTCAGGGACACATTATTCAATTTCTGTTAGTCACATGTCTGTGGAACTTGTTCAGTTTATGTCTCAGTTGTTGAATCTTGTTATGTTCATACAAATCTTTACACATGTTAAGTTTGCTGAAAATAAATGCAGTTGACAGTTAGAGCACGTTTCTTTTCTTGCTGAGTTTATATAGTTGTTTTTTAAAACTATTTTTCTATTTTCTATTTTATTTGATGTACTTTGGGATTATTCTTGTATAATGAAAAGCGCTTTCCAAATGTAATAAATGCAGATTATTATAGTATGTAGATTTGAACAGGACCAAGCAATAACCAGACACAGTCAATCCTAAAGACAGCAACCACACCAGAGTCAGACAGGTAGGGGCAACCAATTGAGATGGACTTAATGATTGGGACTATCAAATCTCTTTCTACCATTCTTCTGGTAACAAACTGAACCAAGAAATTGACCACCGTAATGTGAGGACCTAGAGTAAAAATCCACAGCAATCAATCTTTGCTAGAGCAAGTCTGTTTAGTTCAGGCGTCAATACGTTTTAACAACTCTAAACTTTTGTGTGTCAGACGCAAACCCACGCATGAATGCATGAATGCACACACACTCACACACAGTGCGCGCATGCTCACGCAAAATATAGACTATTTCTGTCACCATACTGACAGGATGACCTCTGGATAAATATTTAGAGGAAGGAAGGAAGGAAGGAAGGGAGATCTAGCATGCTGAGGTCCATCAACTCTGACCTCTCTTCATGGTTCTGACATTCAGTCCACCTCCACACGCACACACTCACTGGACATACTGCATCAACACACACACACGGATACGTGTACACACACACACAGCTCCTGTCCCTAGCTCAGGGCTTCCAGTCATTTATATTTAACCCACACAGCAGCTGCTGAAAGTTCCACTCCCACCACAACAACTCTCACAATGACAGAGAGAAAGAGAGAGAGAGAGAGAGAGAGAGAGAGAGAGAGAGAGAGAGAGAGAGAGAGAGAGAGAGAGAGAGAGAGAGAGAGAGAGAGAGAGAGAGAGAGAAGAGAGAGAGAGAGAGAAACAGAGAGAGAGAAACAGAGAGAGAGAGAGAGAGAGAGAGAGAGAGAGAGAGAGAGAGAGAGAGAGAGAGAGAGAGAGAGAGAGAAAGAGAGAGAGAGAGAAACAGAGAGAAAGATTTGGGGGAGGGAGGAAAACAGAGTATGAGCAAGATGGAGAAAGCAAGAAAGCGAGGGTCGAGAGAGAGCGAGAGGTGGAGCTGTGGTGGTTGGATACTGGGTATAAGCGAGGAAAGAATATCTCAATATATTCGACAGGACATTATATGGGTCGTGTCATGGTATTCAGGCTATTCCCCCTTAGGTCATAGTCACTCTGTTGAATATACCGCAGCACACACACACTGAATGTATTATTGCGGAAATATCTAAACAGGATTACATCCTCCTGTGGGTCTATGATGACAGAGTCTTGACCTAGAGACCTCTAGCTCTGATCCTGTTTCACTGAACACTGACAAATCAATCTCTGCTCCAGGATTAAACATCACTATATCATCATGTCTTCTCACAATGTCAAACAGGACTGTGCAGTGTGCACAGCAGCATGGTGACTATGAGATAGATGGTGATGAGAGAGTATTTTATGCGAGTATATAATAGTATAATATTTAATGAACAGCGGGGCAGGGAAACGAACCTGGGTCGCAAGGCAAACACCCTACCCATTGCGCCAATAGGGTTAACTCACTTGGGAATTACCATGTCTCATACAGTGAGGATCAATACAACATGAGCAGCATAAGCATGTTATTCATAGGTGTGGAAAATGACAATGACATACAGTGGGGAGAACAAGTATTTGATACACTGCCGATTTTGCAGGTTTTCCTACTTACAAAGCATGTAGAGGTCTGTAATTTTTATCATAGGTACACTTCAACTGTGAGAGACAGAATCTAAAACGAAAATCCAGAAAATCATATTGTATGATTTTTAAGTAATTAATTTGCATTTTATTGCATGACATAAGTATTTGATCACCTACCAACCAGTAAGAATTCCGGCTCTCACAGACCTGTTAGTTTTTCTTTAAGAAGCCCTCCTGTTCTCCACTCATTACCTGTATTAACTGCACCTGTTTGAACTGGTTACCTGTATAAAAGACACCTGTCCACACACTCAATCAAACAGACTCCAACCTCTCCACAATGGCCAAGACCAGAGAGCTGTGTAAGGACATCAGGGATAAAATTGTAGACCGGCACAAGGCTGGGACAATAGGCAAGCAGCTTGGTGAGAAGGCAACAACTGTTGGCGCAATTATTAGAAAATGGAAGAAGTTCAAGATGACGGTCAATCACCCTCGGTCTGGGGCTCCATGCAAGATCTCACCTCGTGGGGCATCAATGATCATGAGGAAGGTGAGGGATCAGCCCAGAACTACACAGCAGGACCTGGTCAATGACCTGAAGAGAGCTGGGACCACAGTCTCAAAGAAAACCATTAGTAACACACTACGCCGTCATGGATTAAAATCCTGCTCAAGCCAGTGCATGTCCAGGCCCGTCTGAAGTTTGCCAATAACCATCTGGATGATCCAGAGGAGGAATGGGAGAAGGTCATGTGGTCTGATGAGACAAAAATAGAGCTTTTTGGTCTAAAGTCCACTCGCCGTGTTTGGAGGAAGAAGAAGGATGAGTACAACCCCAAGAACACCATCCCAAACGTGAAGCATGGATGTGGAAACATCATTCTTTGGGGATGCTTTTCTGCAAAGGGGACAGGACGACTGCACTGTATTGAGGGGAGGATGGATTGGGCCATGTATCGCGAGATCTTGGCCAACCACCTCCTTCCCTCAGTAAGAGCATTGAAGATGGGTCGTGGCTGGGTCTTCCAGCATGACAACGACCCGAAACACACAGCCAGGGCAACTAAGGAGTGGCTCCGTAAGAAGCATCTCAAGGTCCTGGAGTGGGCTAGCCAGTCTCCAGACCTGAACCCAATAGAAAATCTTTGGAGGGAGCTGAAAGTCCGTATTGCCCAGCGACAGTCCCGAAACCTGAAGGATCTGGAGAAGGTCTGAATGGAGGAGTGGGCCAAAATCCCTGCTGCAGTGTGTGCAAACCTGGTCAAGACCTACAGGAAACTTATGACCTCTGTAATTGCAAACAAAGGTTTCTGTACCAAATATTAAGTTCTGCGTTTCTGATGTATCAAATACTTATGTCATGCAATAAAATGCAAATTAATTACTTAAAAATCATACAATGTGATTTTCTGGATTTTTTAGATTCCGTCTCTCACAGTTGAAGTGTACCTATGATAAAAATTACAGACCTCTACATGCTTTGTAAGTAGGAAAACCTGCAAAATCGGCAGTGTATCAAATACTTGTTCTCCCCACTGTATGTTACTGTTGAAACACTGGTATAAAGCGTATGTAGTCGTTTGTAGTGTGTGGTTAGTGCTCTGTATCTGTGTGTTTTCTGAGTGTGTGTGTTACTCAGGCTGCTGAGCTGGCGGATGATGGAGGAGAGGGTGTTGTTCATCACACACTCCAGCTCACTGCCAACGCCCTCTGGCAACGCCCCCCGGCACAGGTGGCGTGGGTCGATGTTCCTCTTCACCAGAGGCATGGTGACACCTCACACTGTCACACCTAGAGAGAACCACAGGACACACAATACATATGATATATGACACACTCTACTTACATAATGAACGTATTTACAGACAACTTTTGTTGTAAGTTATAACTATTGTAAATAAATATGGTTAGTATAAACACATCCACGATGCACGGAGACAGATACACACACAGCTAGTCACTGGCCAGACATATTAGCACACACTAACAAACGCACAATCCTATTCTTCCAAACAGGGTTAAAAAGACTGGGCATACAACTGTGACCCTTCCAGACCGGTCCAGACCCGTCCATGACAGTAGTAGTAGACAGTAGCAGGCCAACGTCAGAGAGATTAAGGTATTAAGAAAATAAGCTACAGTCCAGCTAATGCTTTCCAGCCTTACCACTGCCCCAGATGTACGGTCAACAGTTCAAACACAAACTCACTCTCCTGTGCCGTGCACGCTGAGACACATTCCCTTGATAGTTCAGACCAACACACACTCTCCAATGCAATTGGACACATTCACTAGACACAAAGGATTAAATTGCTCTTTCCTTGATACTAATCTAAGGTCTACATCTTCCCTATAATGGTTTAAGTCAGGATCTGAGGAGGCTAAGCTGATCCTAGATCTGTGTCTAAGGGCCGCTTCTACAGCAGATGAAAAAGGGATCTCAGAAAGCATCGGAGCGGCCATCTTATCTGGGCCTCTTCCTGCTTCCTGTTTTTACGGCCTCCGCCCGGCTCCAGCTTCCTGTTCCTCACAGTGTAACATCTCTACGTCCTGTCCTCCCAGAGGAGCAGAAGAACAATACACCCAACAGCAAAGCTGACCCCTCAGCCACTCTTTTTCAGATCTAGTATGCTAAGCTGTGTGTGTCATTGATGAATAGGGGGTTTTGTGAAGGGGATACCTAGTCAGTTGCACAACTGAATGCATTCCACCGAAATGTGTCTTCTGCATTTAACCCAATCCCTCTGAATCAGAGAGGTGTGGGGGGCTGCCTTAATCAATGTCCACGTCATCGGCGCCCGGGTGCAATTATTGTTGGGGGTTAACTGCCTTGCTCAAGGGCAGAACGGCAGATTTTTCCAACTTGCTGGCTTGGGGATTTGACCCAGCGACCTTTCAGTTACTGGCCCAATAATCTTAACCAAAGGCTACCCCCTTTGATGGTGTTGACAGAGAAAATAGTCATTTCTGACCACCAAGTAGCAACCTCCCCCCAAGGTTACGGCAGAGTCCTCAGCTGGCTTCGGTCCAATACCCCCCGCCAAGCCCTGCTTACAGCCACAAACCAATAAGGGACAACAAAGGAGAATTACTACACCATCATCTGCTGCCACAAAGCTCAGTGAAAACAGCCAATTAGGCCTGCTGTTAAAGAGATAGCATCCTGATTTGCGTATTGAACCAGGCCTACATTATTATAGAAAAACGTTAGTCTGTGAAATGTGTTGGTTTGCTCTGCTTGGAAGTTCTGCATATAGTTAACATATGCCATGAGTTTGTTTTTGTTCTTGTCTGGTGTGACAATGGGGAGATAATTAGAGGTTGGGGAGGGGAGGCAAATAAAGGAAAGTGGGAGAGAGGAAGGGAACGTGTGTGTGTGTGAGGGGGTAAATAATGTGTGTATATGGTGTGTGTGTGTGTGTGTACGAGAAAAAGGAAATGTGTGTCTGTGTGTCTAGAGAGTGAGTGAGTGAGGGAGGGGATGAGCAGGGGCCTCAGGGAAGCCACTCTGAAAGGTTCCTAGGACAATGGAGCTCCGTTCACACGGCAACAGCAGAGTGCTCCCATGCATGCCTCCCCCTCCACTCCCCTCCCAGACCTTCTTTTAACACCCCCTGAAAAGAGGGCACTCCACTCAGAAAGGAAGAGAGGGGAGAAAGAGTGAGAGAGGGGGAAGAAAAAGGAGGAAGAGAGACATGGAAAAATAGAGGAATAGAGAAAGTGGGAGAGAGCGAGAGAGAGTGAGAGTTAGATTACGATTTCTTATATTTAGTCACATGCACAGGTTTGCAGATGTAGTTTACGTATACAGTGAAATTCTTAAGCGCCGAGCTCCAACAGTGCAGGTGTGAATGAAACAATAATAATAATAATAAATACACCAGTTGAGGTCGTGCCGTTTAAGATGAGGGAGGACGATACATTTCTTTATGAGCATGGCCTTATTTCTATTACAGCATATTGGATGACTGTCATTCATATTCCATTCACCCAGCTCAATGTAACATCGATAGATTTAGGCTACTACATGATACTCAAATTTCCCTATACCCATCATGAGGTTGCTAAAACCTAGCCTATGAATGAAAGTTTACAACGTAGGTGCACAGGTCAAGATAATTTTTTGTAAATCAAGGTGACAGACAGTGACACATTGAATACCGCCTTGCACACTCTTGCCTAGCTGATCTAGGGTTTAATCATTAGTCCCACGGCTGCAAACGAGAGTTTCTATTGGACCAAATTCAGGTATGTCTATCCCTATTTTGTACCGTTTGCTTACGTTTAAGAATCGGCGGAATGAATACACCCCTGATCACACGCAAACACAGGTAACATTCATAGCAGCCACATACAAACAGCATGATCACTTTGCTCATAATTCCTCCTCTCTCACCTTTTCCCTCCGCTTGTGGAATCCAGTGCACAACACATCAGCTGTCTGTGACCAGGCGAAAAAACTTTTCCAAGCCAAACCTTCATATCATAACTGCTAACCGTTACACACAGCCTACACCGTTGTAACCATATTATCTAATGTTTAAGTCAACATAGTTAATAGAACTAACGCGTTACTAAACCCGATACAACCATACAGTACAGTGTACAGTCAGCAAGCACTTTAGCAGTTACACCGGCGGTCCCCGGTGGCAATACATTAATAAAACCAAAAGCTTGCCTTGACTTGGAAGCTACAGTGAGGGAAAAAATTATTTGATCCCCTACTGATTTTGTACGTTTGCCCACTGACAAATAAATTATCAGTCTATAATTTTAATGGTACGTTTATTTGAACAGTGAGAGACAGAATAACAACAAAAAACCCAGAAAAACGCATGTTAAAAATGTTATAAATTGATTTGCATTTTAATGAGGGAAATAAGTATTTGACCTCCTCTCAATCAGAAAGATATCTGGCTCCCAGGTGTCTTTTATACAGGTAACGAGCTGAGATTAGGAGCACACTCTTAAAGGGAGTGCTCCTAATCTCAGCTTGTTACCTGTATAAAAGACACCTGTCCACAGAAGCAATCAATTAATCAGATTCCAAACTCTCCACCATGGCCAAGACCAAAGAGCTCTCCAAGGATGTCAGGGACAAGATTGTAGACCTACACAAAGCTGGAATGGGCTACAAGACCATCGCCAAGCAGCTTGGTGAGAAGATGACAACAGTTGGTGCGATTATTCGCAAATGAAAGAAACACAAAAGAACTGTCAATCTCCCTCGGCCTGGGGCTCCATGCAAGATCTCACCTTGTGGAGTTGCAATGATCATGAGAACGGTGAGGAATCTGCCCAGAACTACATGGGAGGATCTTGTCAATGATCTCAAGGCAGCTGGGACCATAGTCACCAAGAAAACAATTGGTAACACACTACGCCGTGAAGGACTGAAATCCTGCAGTGCCCGCAAGGTCCCCCTGCTCAAGAAAGCACATATACATGCCCGTCTGAAGTTTGCCAATGAACATCTGAATGATTCAGAGGAGAACTGGGTGAAAGTGTTGTGGGCAGATGAGACCAAAATGGAGCTCTTTGGCATCAACTCAACTCGCCGTGTTTGGAGGAGGAAGAATGCTGCCTATGACCCCAAGAACACCATCCCCACCATCAAACATGGAGGTGGAAACATTATGCTTTGGGGGTGTTTTACTGCTAAGGGGACAGAACAACTCCACCGCATCAAAGGGATGATAGACGGGGCCATGTACCATCAAATCTTGGGTGAGAACCTCCTTCCCTCAGCCAGGGCATTGAAAATGGGTCGTGGATGGGTATTCCAGCATGACAATGACCCAAAACACACGGCCAAGGAAACAAAGGAGTGGCTCAAGAAGAAGCACATTAAGGTCCTGGAGTGGCCTAGCCAGTCTCCAGACCTTAATCCCATAGAAAATCTGTGGAGGGAGCTGGAGGTTTGAGTTGCCAAACGTCAGCCTCGAAACCTTAATGACTTGGAGAAGATCTGCAAAGAGGAGTGGGACAAAATGCCTCCTGAGATGTGTGCAAACCTGGTGGCCAACTACAAGAAACGTCTGACCTCTGTGATTGCCAACAAGGGTTTTGCCACCAAGTACTAAGTCATGTTTTGCAGAGGGGTCAAATACTTATTTCCCTCATTAAAATGCAAATCAATTTCTAACATTTTTGACATACGTTTTCTGGATTTTTTTGTTGTTATTCTGTCTCTCACTGTTCAAATAAACCTACCATTAAAATTATAGACAGATAATTTCTTTGTCAGTGGGAAAACGTACCAAATCAGCAGGGGATCAAACACTTTTTTCCCTCACTGTAGCTAGCTAAATAAGTGAAAAAAATACTACAAAATATAGCTAGCTCTCTCTCTCTCGTTTCTCCTTCATTTTTTAGGAAATGCAAGGCAGGTTGACATGCTCAGAGTGTAGATTTATTTACAGGTCTTGGTGATCCAATGGTGAAAGTGCCATGTTATACAAAATATAGTAAATTGACCAAATATACACGGGCAATAGCCCAAAAGAAATATACTCTGTATCAGGCTTAACCTAATCTGAACGGACACTGGTAGAGGGCAAGAAAGCAAAAATCAAATCTGTCAAACACAGGAGCTCAAACAGTTAGGCCTACATAATATAAGCACCTGGCCCCCAGGACCATACAATTACCCAATGGGCAATTACAACCAATAAACTGTTTCTACAATGTAAAAGGCAATTTCCACATCCACTGGTACATTAGTCTTAATCTGACTTAATGATTATTAATTATATTTCAACACCATGCATAAATGGAACAATGATTTTGTCTTATTCAACGTTCTGACTCCAAAGCGTGGAGCGCAGGCCACGTAGCCTATTTCTATGTGAACTGAGGCGCGCGCCCGCTCCTATTATGCACAACCAGAATGACAGAGACATTGGACACAGACACACGGAACTCCGACATAACCCGGAAAATATGAACAAAGGAAACCATACATTGAATTAAATAAACAGAACTTTCACCTCATGAGTCTTGCGAACGTGCATGTGCATGTGCACTATAAAAATCACGCCCAATCAGATCAGGTTAACAAATGGTTGGCTAAATGAAAATGTATCTCAGGCCTATCAAACGTGAAACAGAAATGTCTACGCGTTGCAATGAACGGTAAGGGGATGGAATGATGAAACGCTAGCAGTTATTGTAGTATTAGATGGAATATAGATTTCCCACATAAGGCCTATGTATTTAAAGGTGTGAAAGCAACAGCAAACATTTTAACAAGAGAAAAAAAGCATTCTCCACTGGCGGGAGTTTGGAGAGCGCAAGTGAAGAGCAGCGCTATGGTGCGTCTTCGCCACAGTAATAATTAATTTTAACAACAAATTCCAAATTCAAGCTTCATAAGTTAATTATTAATTTAAAGCAATTGTTACATACCAAAGACCAGTAGGCCTGTGCTACTAATTGTTGCCACATTACTGGTGAGCTTGCAAAGTAAACAGTTAATACTCTTGATCACCAAACTATTTTTGGAGCTGCATATTTATTTACTATGGCAATCCTCTCTTCCTACAATTTGACGTTTTCGCTGCACCTGATCCCATAACTGTACAGCAAATTAGCAATCTGTTGGCTAGCTCACCCGACCTGCGTTGATTAACAGTTTGCTGGTGCAATCAGAGTTCCGGGTGAGCGTTTCACTAGCCAATCTGTTGCAGGTTATTTTTTGCAAGGGCGATGCTGCGGCTACTGTCTCTGGCTGCGTGTAGAGTAGGCCTAATAATTTCAGTCATCGGTCTCTATTGTTGCCTCATTCCTTCATCACCTTCAACAGTTAAAATAAATAAGTTTGGTTGTCCTTATCTCCATCATTCTAATGACATGCTTGAATAATATAGGACTACAATTAGATGCAGATGGCTTTCACTTCTCTTCACGAAGATTGAATGGTTATGGGACTGAATAAATAACTGCTATAGCCTACCACGTTTGCTCTTCTTTCAAACTACCCGTGAGTTCTATTGGCTGCTGTATTTAACATTCAGAAAACAAGAGCTTGCGTCCCTCTTTGAATTGTCTATTGGTATAAGAAATGCAAAAACAAAAAAAAGAAATGTCCAGTAAGCTATTCTAGTCTAGCGTTTCCTGCATGGGACTCCAAGAGCTAAGGAGCGTTTTTTAAGGAGAGATAAAGAAAACCCTTGAATACTGTATAAATAGTAATGAGGTAAACACTACCAGTCATAAGTTTGGACACCTACTCATTCAAGGGGTCTTCTTTATTTTTACTATTTTCTACATTGTAGAATAATAGTGAAGACATCAAAACTATGAAATAACACATATGGAATCATGTAGTAACCAAAAATGTGTCAAACAAATCAAAATATATTTTAGATTTCAGATTCTTCAAAGTAGCCATGATGACAGCTTTGAACACTCTTGGCATTCTCTCAACCAGCTTCACAGGGAATGCTTTTCCAACAATCTTGAAGGAGTTCCCACATATGCTGAGCACTTGTTGGCTGCTTTTCCTTCACTCTGCGGTCCAACTCATGCCAAACCATCTCAATTGTGTTGAGGTCGGGTGATTGTGGAGGCCAGGTCATCTGATGCAGCACTCCATCACTCTCCTTCTTGGTCAAATAGCCCTTACACAGCCTGGAGGTGAGTTTTGGGTCATTGTCCTGTTGAAAAACAAATGATAGTCCGACTAAGCGCAAACCAGAAGGGATGGCGTATCGCTGCAGAATGCTGTGGTAGCCATGCTGGTTAAGTGTGCCTTGAATTCTAATTAAATCACTGACAGTGTCACCAGCAAAGCACCCCCACACCATCACACCTCCTCCTTCATGCTTCATGGTGGGAACCACACATCCATTCACCTACTCTGCGTCTCACAAAGACACGGCGGTTGGAACCAAAAATCTCAAATTTGGACTCATCAGACCAAAGGACATATTTCCACCGGTCTAATGTCCATTGCTCGTGTTTCTTGGCCCAAGCAAGTCTCTTCTTCGTATTGGTGTTCTTTAGTAGTGGTTTCTTTGCAGCAATTCGACCATGAAGGCCTGATTCACGCAGTCTCCTCTGAACAGTTGAGATGTGTCTGTTACTTGAACTCTGTGAAGCATTATTTGGGCTGCAATTTCTGAGACTGGTAACTCTAATGATCTTATCCTCTACAGCAGAGGTAACTCTGGGTCTTCCATTCCTGTGGCGGTCCTCATGAGAGCCAGTTTCATCATAGCGCTTGATGGTTTTTGCGACTGCATTTGAAGAAACGTTCAAAGTTCTTGACATTTTCCGGATTGACTGACCTTCATGTCTTAAAGTAATGATGGACTGTCATTTCTCCTTGCTTATTTGAGATGTTTTTGCCATAATATGGACTTGGTCTTTTACCAAATAGGGCTATCTTCTGTATACCACCCCTACCTTGTCACAACACAACTGATTGGCTCAAACGCATTAAACTCTGCAGCTGCAATAATAAAACACATCTTTACAATAAAAACAAATTAAGAAGGTGATCCCCGAAAGCCAGATGGAGATGTGTAAATTAGACACGCATTCGGTCCTTATATTACTGTAGCAAAGGCTATGATATAGCAAATGTAGGCCTACCTTTCACATGGAAAAAGTTACCATGATGAGATGATACTGTAGGTCTACATGCATTGTGAACTGGACTCCATACTGAGATGGGCTGTCTGTCCCCACCATGAGCATTGATGATTGATCATACAGCGAGCAGAGAGAAGGCCGTAGAGAAGACATATTTAGACATCGCATATAATTTAACAGTTCCATTTCACGTCCCTATTGATATTAATAATTTATTATAATTTACCGGTTTCTCGCAGTTATTTATCCCGGGAAAAGGGAGTGGTTTTGGGCGGTAAATCTCGGTAACCGGGTTCCCACCATTTAACCCTAGTTGGAGGAGGTCCTCCAGAAATTTTTATAATTATAAGTCTATGGAAGGGGGTGAGAACCATGAGCCGCCTAGGTTTTGTATTGAAGTCAATGTACCCAGAGGAGGACGGAAGCTAGCTATCCTCCGGCTACACCATAGTGCTACCCTACAGAGGGCTGTTGAGGCTACTGTAGACTTTCATTGCAAAACAGTTTGAGCGAGAGAGAAAAAAACACTAGTGAGGTGGGGAGAGAGAGAGAGAGTGAGAAACTGCAGGAAGTCAAAGAAAGAGTAAAGCCCTAATACAAACACACAGGAATAGCTCCGCCAGGCATGTAGGCTACTCTGACAAACTAATAACTTGCAATGCCAGAGGAAAATTACTTTTCTCTGCCACGCACCTGTGCAAGCACACTCACACACAAAACCACTATAGCCTCTCAGATCCTTAGCAGCACATTAGCCATCTCCAGAGCTCAGAGAGCTGAGGGCCTTTGAATGTCACTAGAGACATCCTGACTACTGCCACCAGGATGTAGTTGATGTGTCTCCCTAAAGACCCTCTACACCCACACACAGCTTTTACTATGGATGCCGAAATTCCTGAGCAGGGCAACATTATCCATTTATGAGTCAAGTACAGCCTCTTGGCGCGAGAGCTCGTGGTGGGTCATCAATATTGCAAGATCAATTACGTCAGGTTACACATTGCCCTAAAAATTACGCTAAAAAATCCTACTCTGACATTGCTTGATCATGCATGGTCTCTACAACATGCAATATGCCTATTACTCTATTCATAAAGATATAGGCTATGTTAATTATAGTCTGTGAACCTTATAATAATTGACATGTCACTGCCCTACATTCACAGAATAACGTAGCCCATTTCACATTTTAATAGAACAATTGTAGTTAATCTATCTTGCTTTCTGGAGAGTGTGGGTGAGCAACAAAACCAGCCGCCTGTGCGCTGGCTGCAGGCTGTGCACAAACACAACACAGCCTAGCCTACACATGCAGACACAAAACTGATGGCAAGCGCGATCAAAGTTCCTCACTGTCTCTTCCCGTTACTGATGGGTCGGCTGACCTACATCTGTTTACCGATTCTATTTCCCAGCCTGCACCGATAGCAACAATATTATAACCCAACTTAGTTCTAACACTTTCTACATCAAATGCATTTTGTCCGTTCCAGTGAACAATAATAAACCGGTTCCGAGCAAGACCAAATGGAGTATGCAGTAATAAGCTATAATTGTATTTAAAGAATCGGGCCTTGGACACAGATAACTCGTAAAGCCCTTGTGCTTCATCATTGTCATATATTGAGTATCCACTAGTGGCGGCCGGCGGCTCCGTCCAGTCAGTGGTTCGACCATTTCGATTAACGCAATTCTACATATAAAAAAATACATTCAATTAGGGGCAAAAATAAACAGTTTGGTGAGTAAAATTCACATTCTTATGATGAGTTATAAATGTATAGTAAAAACCCTCACCAGCAGTCAGAAATGTAATAGATTTCAGTCTGTCAGCATGTCCCGTTAGATACTCCTCTTGTTCGCGCTGCCATCTGTGTCCCTGGCCGTCTGGCCACTCCAAACGATCCACCGCGGGGGGCGGGATCCGCCGGCAGACTCTGCCTATCAGCATTCAGTAACGGGGATTTAATAAGTAGTGGGTGTTCCCATTGTCAAATCGCAGCCCTTGAAAGGCATGAGTGACATCGAGGTTCCCTGTCGGGCATGGATAGGGCGGGGTCTCAGGGTGTGTAGGGGAGGCTACAGGGGGCTTACCATTTTATGCAATCCAGTCCCCATGCCGTGTTAACGTTAAAGGCTTAAAATAAACACATTTTGGGGGATGGAGGATTTGGCCTACAGTTTAAAAGGGTCTTATAACAGGGGCATCTTTTTAGAGGGTTTTTTGGGAGCAACTGACACGTGGCAGGTTTAATGATAGAGCTGGACTGATTCCATTCTAGCAGCTTTAGTAACTGACTGGGATGACTGCTTGTTTTAGGGAAGCACAAGCTTTGAACTGGGCAAAGGGGGAAGATTATATTTTGTGAGAGGGCAACCTCATCTTCTGTGTAAATGTGTGAGAGCGAGAAAGACCGAAAGAGATATAGCGAAGGAGAGATCGAGAGAGGGCAGTGAATGAGTAATGACAGACCTTAGAGATAAAGAGGACGAACTGGGATTGTTCCATTATTGAAGACACTTCTATTCCTGGAAGAGAACATAACCTGTAAAAAGGCACTCACATAACACACAGAGAGAGACAGAGACAGAGAGAGAAACCCCAATGTCAACGTTTCCACTTTTATTGTCAGGATACTTGCGTCATGTAAAATATTTCAATACAGTAAAAATGCATGTTCCATTTGCCATCCTCCACACAATTTGTTGGTTTGTCATCATGGAGTTGTAAGGCTTTGCCCACATCGATAAAAACGGCAGCTCTCTCTCAGCACAACAGAAGCTGCTTCACCACTTTTTATTTTTATACAGTTAGTGAAAACAAAATGGATTAAATTATAAACTCGTAAAATCTTTTTTTTCTTCCTTTGTTTTTGTTAATTTTTTTTCTCAATAAAGCCCTCAACCAGAGCTATGGGCGGGCCCCACTAACTCCCAGAATGCTCCTGTCAGCAGCTCAATTCGGTCCCCAACGAAGATGCCCATGGAAGGGCAGACAGACACAGACAGACAGGAAGACAGGAAGACAAACAGACAGAGACAGGACAGACAGATACTCTGTCAATGCTGGCAGTCACATAGCAGCTTTAGTCTCATCGAAGCTTCAACAGGAAGAGGGGAATCCGTCTGGAAAGGGGGTGAGCTTTGGTGGAGGTGGTGCGGTAAGGAGAGAAGGGTGAAGGGAGAGGGGAGCCCCAGGTCCATCTTCTGTTTGTTTGTCTTGTGGCTGTAGTTAAGTACCAGTTCTGAAGGTTAACTTTGTAATGGTCACAAACTTGCAGCAACGATGACTTGAACCACAGAGGAACGAACGAGGGAACCAACAAACTGACAGCATCTGTTCTTCCTTCTCCATCTTCCTCTAGTTTGGAGGTTTAGTCTCCATGTGTGGCTCATGGTTGAACTGAAGTCATGTTCTGTCATGGCTAATGTTGTTGCGTTATGTCATGTTCTTTTCAGAATATTATATTTCATACTGGGCTAATTAATGGACTGCTGCAGTGAGGGTGGACCGGTGGGGTGAGGAGGGGGGGCTGTTGCCATGGACACACCCACTTCCCTCAGTACATTCTCCCTAGCGGGCATGGCGAGGGGTGGGTAGAGGTCAGGGGTCAGTAGCGGTGGGTCTGGTGTGAGTACTGCGGGGGCTGCTGGGAGGTAGAGGAGTATCCGATGCTGCTTTGGGGCAGTGATGTGCTTGGTCCGGGGTTCTGGTAGGCAGCATGTGGATTGGAGCGCTGAGAGATAAATAAGGTAACTAATCAGACTCTACATTTACAATTTAGGTTTTTACAATTTGGTATGATTTGGTGGGATAACCCAGAAATCTGCAAAATCATGCTGTATATGGTATTGCGTGTGTGTACCATACCTGGTAGTCTGAGGTCATGAGGCCACTTGAGGTAGTGACGGGTGGGACCACTCGCACCTTCTTTAGGGGCGGGCCCTGGGCATGGCTATTGTCAGGGTTACCGGTGTGCCCCGCCCCGTTGGTGTGGTTGTTCCCCTGCTGCTGCTGGTTCTTCTGGAAAATTAAACAACACCCACCCAAGCCTTCATCAACGGATCACCATACACTAACACACACTGGAAATACACTCAAATGTTTCCCTTAAAAGGCCCAATGCAGCCGTTTTTATATCAATACCAAATAATTTCTGGATAACAATTATGTACCTAACTGTAATACATTTTCATTAAAATGGCGGAAAAATAGCTTTTTAACAAAAAAACTACTTCTCAAGCAAGAAATTTGCTAGGACTGTCATAGGAGTGGTCTGAGTGGGGATGGGAAAACTGACAAACAAGCTGTTATTGGCAGAGAGGTTTGGAACCCTCTTTGTTATTGGTCTATTAACCAATTTACCACAGTGATGTCACCATGGAAAGCTGAAACTCCCGCCCATCACAAACCTGCTGATTAGAAGGTCTTGTGTACATATGATACAAATCACAGGAAAAAAAGAATTGACTTTATACTTTTCATCTATAGTTCACTAAAAACACACACTTAAATGTAATCATATATATATACACTGCTCAAAAAAATAAAGGGAACACTTAAATAACACAATGTAACTCCAAGTCAATCACACTTCTGTGAAATCAAACTGTCCACTTAGGAAGCAAAACTGATTGACAATACATTTCACATGCTGTTGTGCAAATGGAATAGACAACAGGTGGAAATTATAGGCAATTAGCAAGACACCCCCAATAAAGGACTGGTTTTGCAGTTGGTGACCACAGACCACTTCTCAGTTCCTATGCTTCCTGGCTGATGTTTTGGTCACTTTTGAATGCTGGCGGTGCTTTCACTCTAGTGGTAGCATGAGACGGAGTCTACAACCCACACAAGTGGCTCAGGTAGTGCAGCTCATCCAGGATGGCACATCAATGCGAGCTGTGGGAAGAAGGTTTGCTGTGTCTGTCAGCGTAGTGTCCAGAGCATGGAGGCGCCACCAGGAGACAGGCCAGTACATCAGGAGACGTGGAGGAGGCCGTAGGAGGGCAACAACCCAGCAGCAGGACCGCTACCTCCGCCTTTGTGCAAGGAGGAGCAGGGGGAGCACTGCCAGAGTCCTGCAAAATGACCTCCAGCAGGCCACAAATGTGCATGTGTCTGCTCAAACGGTCAGAAACAGACTCCATGAGGGTGGTATGAGGGCCCGACGTCCACAGGTGGGGGTTGTGCTTACAGCCCAACACCGTGCAGGACGTTTGGCATTTGCCAGAGAACACCAAGATTGGCAAATTCGCCACTGGCGCACTGTGCCCTTCACAGATGAAAGCAGGTTCACACTGAGCACGTGACAGACGTGACAGAGTCTTGAGACGCCGTGGAGAACATTCTGCTGCCTGCAACATCCTCCAGCATGACCGGTTTGGCGGTGGGTCAGTCATGGTGTGGGGTGGCATTTCTTTGGGGGGCCGCACAGCCCTCCATGTGCTCGCCAGAGGTAGCCTGACTGCCATTAGGTAACGAGATGAGATCCTCAGACCCCTTGTGAGACCATATGCTGGTGCGGTTGGCCCTGGGTTCCTCCTAATGCAAGACAATGCTAGACTTCATGTGGCTGGAGTGTGTCAGCAGTTCCTGCAAGAGGAAGGCATTGATGCTATGGACTGGCCCGCCCATTCCCCAGACCTGAATCCAATTGAGCACATCTGGGACATCATGTCTCGCTCCATCCACCAACGCCACGTTGCACCACAGACTGTCCAGGAGTTGGCGGATGCTTTAGTCCAGGTCTGGGAGGAGATCCCTCAGGAGACCATCCGCCACCTCATCAGGAGCATGCCCAGGCGTTGTAGGGAGGTCATACAGGCACGTGGAGGCCACACACACGACTGAGCCTCATTTTGACTTGTTTTAAGGACATTACATATAAGTTGGATCAGCCTGTAGTGTGGTTTTCCACTTTAATTTTGAGGGTGACTCCAAATCCAGATCTCCATGGGTTGATAAATTTGATTTCCATTGATATTTTGTGTGTGATTTTGTTGTCAGCACATTCAACTATGTAAAGATAAAAGTATTTAATAAGATTATTTCATTCATTCAGATCTAGGATGTGTTATTTTAGTGTTCCCTTTATTTTTTTGAGCAGTGTATATATACAGTGGGGGAAAAAAGTATTTAGTCAGCCACCAATTGTGCAAGTTCTCCCACTTAAAAAGATGAGAGAGGCCTGTCATTTTCATCATAGGTACACGTCAACTATGACAGACAAAATGAGGAAAAAAAATCCAGAAAATCACATTGTAGGATTTTTTATGAATTTATTTGCAAATTATGGTGGAAAATAAGTATTTGGTCAATAACAAAAGTTTCTCAATACTTTGTTATATACCCTTTGTTGGCAATGACACAGGTCAAACGTTTTCTGTAAGTCTTCACAAGGTTTTCACACACTGTTGCTGGTATTTTGGCCCATTCCTCCATGCAGATCTCCTCTAGAGCAGTGACGTTTTGGGTCTGTCGCTGGGCAACACGGACTTTCAACTCCCTCCAAAGATTTTCTATGGGGTTGAGATCTGGAGACTGGCTAGGCCACTCCAGGACCTTGAAATGCTTCTTACGAAGCCACTCCTTCGTTGCCCGGGCGGTGTGTTTGGGATCATTGTCATGCTGAAAGACCCAGCCACGTTTCATCTTCAATGCCCTTGCTGATGGAAGGAGGTTTTCACTCAAAATCTCACGATACATGGCCCCATTCATTCTTTCCTTTACACGGATCAGTCGTCCTGGTCCCTTTGCAGAAAAACAGCCACAAAGCATGATGTTTCCACCCCCATGCTTCACAGTAGGTATGGTGTTCTTTGGATGCAACTCAGCATTCTTTGTCCTCCAAACACGACGAGTTGAGTTTTTACCAAAAAGTTATATTTTGGTTTCATCTGACCATATGACATTCTCCCAATCCTCTTCTGGATCATCCAAATGCACTCTAGCAAACTTCAGACGGGCCTGGACATGTACTGGCTTAAGCAGGGGGACACGTCTAGCACTGCAGGATTTGAGTCCCTGGCGGTGTAGTGTGTTACTGATGGTAGGCTTTGTTACTTTGGTCCCAGCTCTCTGCAGGTCATTCACTAGGTCCCCCCGTGTGGTTCTGGGATTTTTGCTCACCGTTCTTGTGATCATTTTGACCCCACGGGGTGAGATCTTGCGTGGAGCCCCAGATCGAGGGAGATTATCAGTGGTCTTGTATGTCTTCCATTGCCTAATAATTGCTCCCACAGTTGATTTCTTAAAACCAAGCTGCTTACCAATTGCATATTCAGTCTTCCCATCCTGGTGCAGGTCTACAATTTTGTTTCTGGTGTCCTTTGACAGCTCTTTGGTCTTGGCCATAGTGGAGTTTGGAGTGTGACTGTTTGAGGTTGTGGACAGGTGTCTTTTATACTGATAACAAGTTCAAACAGGTGCCATTAATACAGGTAACGAGTGGAGGACAGAGGAGCCTCTTAAAGAAGAAGTTACAGGTCTGTGAGAGCCAGAAATCTTGCTTGTTTGTAGGTGACCAAATACTTATTTTCCACCATAATTTGCAAATAAATTCATTAAAAATCCTACAATGTGATTTTCTGGAGAAAAAAAATCTAAATTTGTCTGTCATAGTTGACGTGTACCTATGATGAAATTTACAGGCCTCTCTCATCTTTTTAAGTGGGAGAACTTGCACAATTGGTGGCTGACTAAATACTTTTTTTCCCCACAGTATATATATATATATACATACATACAGTGGGGAGAACAAGTATTTGATACACAGACGATTTTGCAGGTTTTCCTACTTACAAAGCATGTAGAGGTCTGTAAAATTTTATCATAGGTACACTTCAACTGTGAGAGACGGAATCTAAAACAAAAATCCAGAAAATCACATTGTATGATTTTTAAGTAATTAATTTGCATGTTATTGCATGACATAAGTATTTGATCACCTACCAACCAGTAAGAATTCCAGCTCTCACAGACCTGTTCGTTTTTCTTTAAGAAGCCCTCCTGTTCTCCACTCATTACCTGTATTAAGTGCACCTGTTTGAACTCATTACCTGTATAAAAGACTCCTGTCCACACACTCAATCAAACAGACTCCAACCTCTCCACAATGGCCAAGACCAGAGAGCTGTGTAAGGACTTCAGGGATAAAATTGTAGCCCTGTACAAGGCTGGGATGGGCTACAGGACAATAGGCAAGCAGCTTGGTGAGAAGGCAACCACTGTTGGCGCAATTATTAGAAAATGGAAGAAGTTCAAGATGACGGTCAATCGCCCTCGGTCTGGGGCTCCATGCAAGATCTCACCTCGTGGGGCATCAATGATCATGAGGAAGGTGAGGGATCAGCCCAGAACTACACGGCAGGACCTGGTCAATGACCTGAAGAGAGCTGGGACCACAGTCTCAAAGAAAAGCATTAGTAACACACTACGCCGTCATGGATTAAAATCCTGCAGTGCACGCAAGGTCCCCCTGCTCAAGCCAGCGCATGTCCAGGCCTGTCTGAAGTTTGCCAATGACCATCTGGATGATCCAGAGGAGGAATGGGAGAAGGTCATGTGGTCTGACAAAAATAGAGCTTTTTGGTCTAAACTCCACTCGCTGTGTTTGGAGGAAGACGAAGGATGAAGCATGGATGTGGAAACATCATTCTTTGGGGATGCTTTTCTGCAAAGGGGTCAGGACGACTGCACCGTATTGAGGGGAGGATGGATGGGGCCATGTATCGCGAGATCTTGGCCAACAACCTCCTTCCCTCAGTAAGAGCATTGAAGATGGGTCGTGGCTGGGTCTTCCAGCATGACAACGACCCGAAACACACAGCCAGGGCAACTAAGGAGTGGCTCCGTAAGAAGCATCTCAAGGCCAGTCTCCAGACCTGAACCGAATAGAAAATCTTTGGAGGGAGCTGAAAGTCCGTATTGCCCAGCGACAGCCCCGAAACCTGAAGGATCTGGAGAAGGTCTGTATGGAGGAGTGGGCCAAAATCCCTGCTGCAGTGTGTGCAAACCTGGTCAAGACCTACAGGAAACGTATGATCTCTGTAATTGCAAACAAAGGTTTCTGTACCAAATATTAAGTTCTGCTTTTCTGATGTATCAAATACTTATGTCATGCAATAAAATGCTAATTAATTACTTAAAAATCATACAATGTGATTTTCAGGATTTTTGCATGAATTTTTTTTTTTACAGACCTCTACATGCTTTGTAAGTAGGAAAACCTGAAAAATCGGCAGTGTATCAAATACTTGTTCTCCCCACTGTATATACACACACACACACACACATATACATACACACATATACATACATTTGAGTCATTTAGCAGACGCTCTTATCCAGAACGACTTACAGTTAGTGAGTGCATACATTTTCATACTGGTCCCCCGCGGGAATCGAACCCACAACCCTGGCGTTGCAAGCGCCATGCTCTACCAACTGAGCTACAGGAGGGCCAATACCACACAGTACACCAGTCAAATGTTTGGACACACCTACTCATTCAAGGGTTTTTCTTGATTTTTACTATTTTCTACATTGTAGAATAATAGTGAAGACATCAAAGCTATGAAATAACACATATGGAATCATGTAGTAACCAAAAAAGTGTTAAACAAATCAAAATATATTTTATATTTGAGATTCTTCAAAGTAGCCACCCTTTGCCTTGTTGACAGCTTTGCACACTCTTGGCATTCTCTCAACCAGCTTCATGAGGTAGTCACCTGGAATGCATTTCAATTAACAGGTGTGCCTTGTTAAAAGTTAATTTAAAGAATCTCTTTCCTTCTTAATGCGTTTGAGCCAATCAGTTGTGTTGTGACAAGGTAGGGGTGGTATACAGAAGATGTCCATATTATGGCAAGAACAGCTCAAATAAGCAAAGAGAAACGACAGTCCATCATTACTTTAAGACATGAAGGTCAGTCAATCCGGAAAATGTCAAGAACTTTGAAAGTTTCTTCAAGTGCAGTTGCAAAAACCATCAAGCGCTATGATAAAACTGGCTCTCATGAGGACCGCCACAGGAATGGAAGACCCAGAGTTACCTCTGCTGTAGAGGATACGATCATTAGAGTTACCAGTCTCAGAAATTGCAGCCCAAATAATGCTTCACAGAGTTCAAGTAACAGACACATCTCAACTGTTCAGAGGAGACTGCGTGAATCAGGCCTTCATGGTCGAATTGCTGCAAAGAAACCACTACCAAAAGGACACCAATAAGAAGAAGAGACTTGCTCGGGCCAAGAAACACGAGCAATGGACATTAGACCAGTGGAAATCTGTCCTTTGGTCTGATGAGTCCAAATTTGAGATTTTTGGTTCCAACCGCCTTGTCTTAGTGAGACGCAGAGTAGGTTAACGGATGATCTCCGCATGTGTGGTTCCCACCGTGAAGCATGGAGGAGGAGGTGTGATGGTGCTTTGCTGGTGACACTGTCAGTGATTTATTTAGAATTCAAGGCACACTTAACCAGCATGGCTACCACAGCATTCTGCAGCGATACGGCACCCATCTGGTTTGTGCTTAGTCGGACTATCATTTGTTTTTCAACAGGACAATGACCCAAAACACACCTCCAGGCTGTGTAAGCGCTATTTGACCAAGAAGGAGAGTGATGGAGTGCTGCATCAGATGACCTGGCCTCCACAATCACCCGACCTCAACACAATTGAGATGGTTTGGCATGAGTTGGACCGCAGAGTGAAGGAAAAGCAGCCAACAAGTGCTCAGCATATGTGGGAACTCCTTCAAGACTGTTGGAAAAGCATTCCTCATGAAGCTGGTTGAGAGAATGCCAAGAGTGTGCAAAGCTGTCATCAAGGCAAAGGGTGGCTACTTTGAAGAATCTCAAATATATTTTGATTTGTTTAACACTTTTTTGGTTACTACATGATTCCATGTGTTATTTCATAGTTTTGATGTCTTCACTATTATTCTACAATGTAAAAAATAGCAAAACCCTTGATTGAGTAGTTGTGTCCATACTTTTGACTGGGTAGGTGTGTATATACAGAACCAGTCAAAAGTTTGGACACACATTCAAGGGTTTTTCTTTATTTTGACAATTTTTTACATTGTAGAATAATAGTGAAGACATCAAAACTATGAAATAACACATATGGAATCATGTAGTAACCAAAAATGTGTTAAACAAATCAAATATATATATATTTTAAATCACACTATCCCAGACCCAAATGTAAAAGGTATGAGGCACTCACATTTCTGACTTTCTCTGCCTTGTCCTCTGGCTCCTCCTCTGTCAGGAACTCCCTCTTGGGGTAGGGGATCTGGCAGCCTGCAAACACACTGAGTGAGAAATACAAAGAATTATCAATCACTTATCTTACAGGATATACCCCCACATAACCCCAGACATGTAGTAATACATGTGGTACTCCGTTCTGCCACCTCTGGTCTCTTGGCCATCCCACCCCTACCGGGGGTCAGCTCCCGCTCAGCCCAGTAAAAGCTATTTTCTGTCCTGGCACCCAATGGTGGAACCAGCTTCCCCTTAACGTCAGGACAGCGGAGTCCCTGCCCATCTTCCAAAAATGTTTCAAACCCTACCTCTTCAAAGCAGTGGAGGCTCCTCAGAGGAGGAAGGGGAGGACCATCCTCCTCAATGAATTTCATAAAAATTGTTACACATAAAAAGAAGTTAACCTTTTTAGATAAAACTATACTAAATATAATCACGTCACCAAATAACTGATTAAAACACACTATTTTGCAAAGAAGGTCTACAGTAGCCTCCACAGCACTCTGTAGGGTAGCATCATGGTGTAGCCGTAGGACAGCTAGCTTCCGTCCTCCTCTGGGTACACTGACTTCAATACAAAATCTAGGAGGCTCATGGTTCTCACCCCCTTCAATAGACTTACACAGTAATTATGACAACTTCTGGAGGAAGCAAACGGAACAAAACCGGGACAAACATACCTGAATTTGTCCAATAGAAACTCTTGTTTACAACTGTTAGACTGATGATTACACCCTATATCAGCTAGATGCAGGCAAGAGTGTGCAAGGCGGTATTAAATGTCATTAAATGTCACTGTCTGTCACCTTAAATTTGTCTCTCGACCTCTGTGCACCTACGTTGAAAACTTTAATTCACAGGCTAGGTTGTAGCAAGCTCATGATGGGTGTAGGGAAAATTAAAGTATCATGTAGTAGCCTAAACCTATCGCTGTTACATTGAACTGGGTGAATGGAATATGAATGAGAGTCATCCAATATGCTGTAATAGAAATAAGGCCATGCGCATGAAGAAATATCATCCTCCCTCATCTTAAACGGCACTGACCGCCACTGCTTCAAAGAGTATCTTAAATAAAACTCCCCCCAAAAAACCTGCACTTGTCTTTTTCTACTGGCACTGACATTGCATATAACTACTTTATTGAAGTAAAATGTACTTACTACGACTGGGATGTGGTTGTCTCACTTCGCCATCTTAAGATGAATGAACTTAAGTCGCTTTGGATAAGAGTGTCTGCTAAATGACTAAAATGTTTTTAAAAATCTAATAATAAATGTATGTTGTAATACATGTAGTAATAAATGTGGTAATACATGTAGTAATAAATGTGGTAATACATGTAGTAATACATGTAGTAATAAGTGTTAAAACGTTGTAATAAGTGTTAAAATGTTGTAATACATGAAGTAAATGTGTTATAATGTAGTAATAAATGTGTTATATATGTTTTATTAGGGTCTTGACTCACTCGGAGGTGGGCAGTGGTTCCTCCAGGAAGTAAGGGTCCTGCATGGCCTGCTCAGACGTGATCCTGCGGATCGGGTCCATGGTCAGCAGCTTCTGGAGCTAAACACAACGTTAGACACATCATGAGTAAAACACAGGGAACGTTCATACAACGTCAGACTGAACAATGCTACAGTATGTAACAACAATCTCAAGGCAACGTTAGACTGAGAAAACAAATTTTAACTCACCAAGTGGAATGCTTTGCTGTCCGGTTTCACTTTGTGTTTCTCCATGTATTTTATTAGGCTGCAGTTTGTATACCTGTGATACAAGAAGGTGTTATTTCAGTTTGTATACCTGTGATACAAAAAAAGTGTTATTTCAGTGGATAAGTAGAGGACATATCCAATCTTAAAATCCTAAAATTGATCTTGTCCAGAGCTGGCAGGAAGCATGCAGGCAGTCAGGCACGCACGTAGAGAGAAAGCCACTCACGTGTTCCTTCTGAAGTCTTTCATCAGAGTGGAGTGCTCTGGCATCTTCTTGATGTCTTCCCAGTCCTTTTCTGAGGATTACGTCAAAAGACTGTCAGCGAGTGCTTGTACAGAACCGACAGATTGCTTTGGGCTCATACAAGCCCGGACAGAATAGAACTGTGCCTGGTCATGGTTTAATTACACTCGTCATTCAGTATTCTCTTTAATTTACAGTTTCCTTAATAATTTCACACATACAAGCGCCCATTTCAATGCACATAGGCATGTCCTGATAAGTTATGGGAGTACCCAGCCCTCATGGGGAACTCTCTATACCCAGGATTTGATACCAGCAACCCCCTGGTTGCCAGCTCACTTCCCAAAATATGTTTTTCGTCAGACCCTGGATTCGAACAGGCAACCCTCCAACGGCTAGGCTACCTGCCGCCAAGCCCAGCCCAGCTCTCTCACCAGCGGGGAAGCCCATGACGTTGAAGATGCGGTCCAGCTGGTCGTGGTGGTAGGGGTTACTGGTCTTGATGTCCTCTTGGCGACAGTGGAAGATGGGCTCAGACGTCAACAGCTCGGCAAAGATGCAGCCAATCGCCCAGATGTCTGACAGATGCACAGGCAAGATTAGAGATGTCACACTGTGTTCGAGCACACGCCCACTCAGAGACACCCTCTTGAACATACTTGCACAAACATGCACGCACACACACACACAGCAGAATTTGTCCTAGGATGGTGGTAGGATAGCTCAGAACTTTCTCTCTTGGTGCACAGGGCAAACACACACACATGCACCCCATGGCTGTTCTCACCGATGGCTTTGGTGTAGTGCCTGGCCCCCAGCAGCAGCTCTGGTGCCCTGTACCAGAAGGTGACCACCACAGGGTCCAGATCTGCTAAAGGCTTCAGTGGTGAGTTAAAGAGGCGGGCAAAGCCCATATCCGCTGTAGAGCAACACAACACACAAATCAATAAATAACATGATAATGTAGTATAATGTTCAAATAATGTGTAATGAGAAGTGAATTAACTATATCCATTATATGTACTGACATAAAGCCTTATAACTTCTATATAGTGACATAGAGCTGAGAAAACACGCGATGAGATTTCGTCTTACCAATCTTTACTCGACCCCTCTCTGGCCCCTCCCCCATCACTAGGATGTTGGCAGGTTTCTGAGGAAAAACAGATTACAGTTAAAGCGGCAATTAGCAGTTGAAAGAATAACAATGCTTCCTGCCCGCCACTGTTTTGCTCAAAATCTGAGGCATGGGGTCGGAGAAATGTAACAACTCTCAAATTCATAGACAGAGCTATGGATGCAAGGACTGACCACCCATGATATCAAAATGTGTATTTCACCATGTTTTGCGGCTATACAGCGTTTGCTTACATTTACTTTGTTTAGAAACATTGGAGTAAAACAAGCTCAGATTTTGGGTTCTGATGGGGTACAACAGTTGAACTACGCTCTTGAGGCATTTATTTGTTAAATTCTTCAAGAATCAATGGGTACATATCATTAATTTATAAGTCCAAAATTGATGTAGCTACTGCAGATTGCCCCTTTAATGTCATCCAAATATTTACTTCTGTTATCCTAATACCCACACTGATAACACATTAACAGAAAGGAATTAAAGATTTGTTTGGCATCATAACGCTGAATCAAATGTGAATGGTTCAGGAAGTTTCAATGCTGCTCTCTGGTGGAGTAACAATGAACATTCATTACAGCCAGGAGAGCAGGAGGAAAGGACCCCCTTCTCCTCCTCCCTTCTGCTCTCTCCTCCTCCTCCCTTCTGCTCTCTCCTCCTCCTCCCTTCTGCTCTCCTCCTCCTCCCTTCTGCTCTCCTCCCCTCCCTTCTGCTCTCCTCCTCCTCCCTTCTGCTCTCCTCCTCCTCCCTTCTGCTCTCCTCCCCTCCCTTCTGCTCTCTCCACCCTTCCCTTCTCCTCCTCCCTTCTGCTCTCTCCTCCCCTCTCCTCCCTTCTGCTCTCTCCTCCTCCTCCCTTCTGCTCTCCTCCTCCTCCCTTCTGCTCTCTCCTCCCCTCCCTTCTGCTCTCCTCCCCTCCCTTCTGCTCTCTCCACCCTTCCCTTCTCCTCCTCCCTTCTGCTCTCTCCTCCCCTCTCCTCCCTTCTGCTCTCTCCTCCCCTCTCCTCCCTTCTGCTCTCTCCACCCTTCCCTTCTGCTCCTCCCTTCTGCTCTCTCCTCCACTCCCTCATCCTCTCCACCACTTCCTCACTCCCTAGATCTCTGTGTAGGACCCAGGTGGCGTGCAGGAAACAGACACCCAGTCTCCTCCCCTCTCCTTCCTCAGTTTCTCACCAGGTCTCTGTAGGACCCAGTTTGCATGCAGGAAATGCCCCCTCTCCTTCTCTCCCACCCTCCCTTCTTCTCCTCTACCTCGTTCCCTCACTCCCTAGATCTTTGTGTAGGACCCAGTTGGCGTGCAGGAAATGGATACCCTCTCTCCTCTCCCTCCCCTTTCCCTCCCTTCTTCCGTCTCTCACCAGGTCTCTGTGTAGGACCCAGTTGGCGTGTAGGTAATGGATGCCGTCCAGGATCTGGTAGAGCAGGGACTTGACCATCCCCCTGGGCAGCTGCAGGGGCTTCTTATTAGCCTTGGACGCTCTGTGGAACTTTATGATGTGCTGTGGATACAGGGGACATCGTTAGTTTGTTTGTGTGTATGTATTACTATCCTCGTGGGTACCGTAAATCCCACAAGGATAGTAAAACAAGGAAAATTCTCCCTTGTGGAAACATTTCCCAGGTCCCCACGAGGACAAAGGCTATTTCAGGTTTAGGGGTGAGGTTTAGGTTTACAATTAGGATTAGAATTAGGGGTTAAAGTTAGGGAAAATAGGATATTGAATGGAAATCAAATGTAGGTCCCCACAAGGATAGTGAAACATACAGTATGTGTGTCTTACCCAAAGATCATGCTCGGCATAGTCGAAGAGCAGCCAGACTTTGCGGTCTGCGTGTGACAGGAACACCTTCTGCAGTGAGATCACATTAGGATGCTTCAGCTCCCGTAGTAGCTAGAAGAAGAGGAAACATTCATTCACACACACATTATGGGATGTCTCACAGACCCAGGTTAAGCCTGCTCTTGAGCTAAACACACTTACTGCAATCTCTCTGCAGGCGGACATGGAGATGCCAGTGCCTTCAATCTGCTTGAGGGCGTAGTCCTTATCATCCTTCCTGAAGACAGAGAAAAGATACAGCATCAACCCCAGTTCACTACAGTTCCCATGGGGCCTTACTACACTGAGACATAAAGGAGGCCGGCTGGCAGCTGGTGGTAGAGGAGTGGCTGTGAGAAGAGGGAAACATGCTTCAATAACCTCCCAATTTAAATAAAAGGTTATTGGTCGTGTACACATATTTTGCAGATGTTTTCGCAGGTGCTGCGAAATACTTGTTTCTAGCTCCAACAGTGCAGTAATACCTAACAATACAAAACACACAACATTTTGCAAATGTATTACAAATAAAAAAACTGAAATATCACATTTACTTAAGTATTCAGACCCTTTACTCAGTACTTTGTTGAAGCACCTTTGGCAGCGATTACATTTATTATTAGATTTTTTTAACATTTGAGTCATTTAGCAGACACTCTTATCCAAAGCGACTTAAGTTCATTCATCTTAAGATGGCGAAGTGAGACAACCACATCCCAGTCGTAGTAAGTGCATTTTACTTCAATAAAGTAGTTATATGCAATGTCAGTGCCAGTAGAAAAAGACAAGTGCAGGTTTTTTGGGGGGGAGTTTTATTTAAGATACTCTTTGAAGCAGTGGCGGTCAGTGCCGTTTAAGATGAGGGAGGATGATATTTTTTCATGCGCATGGCCTTATTTCTATTACAGCATATTGGATGACTCTCATTCATATTCCATTCACCCAGTTCAATGTAACAGCGATAGGTTTAGGCTACTACATGATACTTGAATTTTCCCTACACCCACCATGAGCTTGCTACAACCTAGCCTGTGAATTAAAGTTTTCAACGTAGGTGCACAGAGGTCGAGAGACAAATTTGAGGTGACAGACAGTGACATTTAATACCACCTTGCACACTCTTGCCTGCATCTAGCTGATATAGGGTGTAATCATTAGTCTAACAGTTGTAAACAAGAGTTTCTATTGGACAAATTCAGGTATGTTTGTCCCGGTTTTGTTCCGTTTGCTTCCTCCAGAAGTTGTCATAATTACTGTGTAAGTCTATTGAAGGGGGTGAGAACCATGAGCCTCCTAGGTTTTGTATTGAAGTCAGTGTACCCAGAGGAGGACGGAAGCTAGCTGTCCTCCGGCTACACCATGATGCTACCCTACAGAGTGCTGTGGAGGCTACTGTAGACCTTCTTTGCAAAATAGTGTTTTAATCGGTTATTTGGTGACGTGATTATATTTAGTATAGTTTTATCTAAAAAGGTTAACTTCTTTTTATGTGTAACAATTTTTATGAAATTCATTGAGGAGGATGGTCCTCCCCTTCCTCCTCTGAGGAGCCTCCACTGCTTTGAAGAGGTACAGTGGGGGAAAAAAGTATTTAGTCAGCCACCAATTGTGCAAGTTCTCCCACTTAAAAAGATGAGAGAGGCCTGTCATTTTCATCATAGGTACACGTCAACTATGACAGACAAAATGAGGGAAAAAAATCCAGAAGATCACATTGTAGGATTTTTAATGAATTTATTTGCAAATGATGGTAGAAAATAAGTATTTGGTCACCTACAAACAAGCAAGATTTCTGGCTCTCACAGACCTGTAACTTCTTCTTTAAGAGGCTCCTCTGTCCTCCACTCGTTACCTGTATTAATGGCACCTGTTTGAACTTGTTATCAGTATAAAAGATACCTGTCCACAACCTCAAACAGTCACACTCCAAACTCCACTATGGCCAAGACCAAAGAGCTGTCAAAGGACACCAGAAACAAAATTGTAGACCTGCACCAGGCTGGGAAGACTGAATCTGCAATAGGTAAGCAGCTTGGTTTGAAGAAATCAACTGTGGGAGCAATTATTAGGAAATGGAAGACATACAAGACCACTGATAATCTCCCTCGATCTGGGGCTCCACGCAAGATCTCACCCCGTGGGGTCAAAATGATCACAAGAACGGTGAGCAAAAATCCCAGAACCACACGGGGGGACCTAGTGAATGACCTGCAGAGAGCTGGGACCAAAGTAACAAAGCCTACCATCAGTAACACACTACGCCGCCAGGGACTCAAATCCTGCAGTGCCAGACGTGTCCCCCTGCTTAAGCCAGTACATGTCCAGGCCCGTCTGAAGTTTGCTAGAGTGCATTTGGATGATCCAGAAGAGGATTGGGAGAATGTCATATGGTCCAATAGAACGTTTTGGTAAAAACTCAACTCGTCGTGTTTGGAGGACAAAGAATGCTGAGTTGCATCCAAAGAACACCATACCTACTGTGAAGTATGGGGGTGGAAACATCATGCTTTGGGGCTGTTTTTCTGCAAAGCGACAAGGACGACTGATCCGTGTAAAGGAAAGAATGAATGGGGCCATGTATCGTGTGATTTTGAGTGAAAACCTCCTTCCATCAGCAAGGGCATTGAAGATGAAATGTGGCTGGGTCTTTCAGCATGACAATGATCCCAAACACACCGCCCGGGCAACGAAGGAGTGGCTTCGTAAGAAGCATTTCAAGGTCCTGGAGTGGCCTAGCCAGTCTCCAGATCTCAACCCCATAGAAAATCTTTGGAGGGAGTTGAAAGTCTGTGTTGCCCAGCGACAGCCCCAAAACATCACTGCTCTAGAGGAGATCTGCATGGAGGAATGGGCCAAAATACCAGCAACAGTGTGTGAAAACCTTGTGAAGACTTACAGAAAACTTTGACCTGTGTCATTGCCAACAAACGGTATATAAAAGTATTGAGAAACTTTTGTTATTGACCAAATCCTTATTTTCCACCATAATTTGCAAATAAATTCATTAAAAATCCTACAATGTGATTTTCTGGATTTTTTTCCCTCATTTTGTCTGTCATAGTTGACGTGTACCTATGATGAAAATTACAGGCCTCTCTCATCTTTTTAAGTGGGAGAACTTGCACAATTGATGGCTGACTAAATACTTTTTTTCCCCACTGTATACAACATATCTTCTAAGAGTTTAATTCGGGAGATGGTAACTCGTTAAACAACTTCTTCCGTGGTGCCCCAAATTCCTAATGAGTTAATTGTTACATGATTAATTTAATCGAGTGACAATGAAACATAAGTTAGGTGATTTGAATAATAACACTCATACATTAAATTAAGTAACATCACGACAACAGTATATGAATAGAAAAGGTATGTACAGCAGTAGTTAAATAGGATGAGCCACTATAATACAGTATATACATATGAAGTGGGTAAAACAGCATGTAAACATTCACCAGTGTTCAATGACTATGTACATAGGGCAGCAGTCTCTAAGATGCAGGGTAGAGTACTGGGTGGTAGCAGGCTAGTTGGGACCATTTAACAGTCTGATGGCCTGAAGAAATAAGCAGTTTTTCAGTCTCTCGGTCCCAGCTTTGATGCACCTGTACTGTCTCTGCCTTCTAGGTGGTAGCAGAGTGAACAGGCTGTGGCTCAGGTCCTTGATGGTCTTCTTGGCCTTCCTTTGACACCGGGTGCTGTAGATGTTCTGGAGGGCAGGCAGTGTGCCCCCGGTGATGCGTTGGGCTGACCGCACCACCATCTGGAGAGCACTGTGGCTACAGACGTTGCAATTGCCATACCAGGCGGTAATACAGCCTGACAGGATGCTCTCAATGGTGCATCTGTAGAAGTTTGTGAGGTTCTTAGGGGCCAAGCCAAATTTCTTCAGCCTCCTGAGGTTGAAGAGGCGCGCTGTTGCCACCATTTCAGGTTGTCAGTGATGTGCACGCTGAGGAACTTGAAGCTTTTCACCCTCTCCGCTGTGGACCTGTCGATGTGGACCTCCTGTTTCTGCTATCTCCTGAAGTCCACAATCCGCTCCTTCGTTTTGTTGACGTTGAGGGAGAGGTTATTTTCCTGGCACCACTCCGCCAGGGCTCTTGTCATTGGTAATCAGGCCTACCACTGTTGTGTCATTTGCAAACTTGATGATTGAGTTGGAGACATGCATGGCTACGCAGTCATGGGTGAACAGGGAGTACAGGAGAGGGCTGAGCACGCACCCTTTTGAGGCCCCCGTTTTGAGGATCAGCGTAGCGGAGGTGTTGTTGCCTACCTTTACCACCTGGGGGCGTCCTGTCAGGAAGTCCAGGACCCAGTTGCACAGGGCGGGGTTCAGCCCCAGGCCCCCGAGATTAGTGATGAGCTTGGAAGGCACTATGGTGTTGAAGGCTGGGCTGTAGTCCAGATGGGATAGGGCAGTGTGCAGTGCGATGAGTCATCCGTGGATCTGTTGGGGCGGTATACAAATTGTATTGGGTCTAGTGTTTCGGCTAAGGTCGAGGTGATATGATCCTTAACTAGGCTCTCAAAGCACTTCTTGGGCACAGGAACAATGGTGGACATCTTGAAGCAAGTGGGGACAACAGACTGGGATAGGGAGAGATTGAATATGTCCGTAAACACTCCAGCCAGCTGGTCTGCACATGCTCTGAGGATGCGGTTTGGGATGTCGCATGGGCCAGCAGCCTTGCGAGGGATAACATGACGTCTTACTCACGTCGGCCACAGAGAATGAGAGGTCACGCAGTAGCTCTTTTTCCAATGGTCAAATTAACTCAAAGATTGGTCTCGGGTACTGTATAAAAAACCTACATGTGAGAAGGGTCACCTTCTCACATGTATGTAGTTGTAGGTTTTTTATACAGTACCCGGTGACCCTTCTTTATACAGTACCCGGTGACCCTTCTTTATACAGTACCCGGTGACCCTTCTCACATGTATGTAGTTGTAGGTTTTTTATACAGTACCCGTGACCCTTCTTTATACAGTACCCGGTGACCCTTCTCACATGTATGCATTCACTTTTCAGAATTAGAAGATGTGTGGGCACAGGATGAATATTGTAAATAGATCTCTGCCACGTGGGATTAGAACTCACAACCATTAAATATGAGCCAACTGTCATAGTAGACTGTGCCACCAATCAATCACCAATATAAAAGCATAATCCTCATAGCCTATGTTTTTTTCCCTTTGTAAAAGCACATAGATGTGCATAAAACAGTAAGCAAAAACGTTGAATTTGGTCATATGTGGAAATGTGCCTTACCATCTTTTGAATTTTGTGTAACATCTAGTCAAGGAAGCATCGTGCTAAATATATTGGCACACTCCACTTACCAAGACCATTGCCAAATAAGGTGCGCTGTCAACTACTTTTATAGTAAGCCTTGAGGTGGTACCACCCAGCACAACTAGAAGGTAGTGTATTTCATACCGAACCCCTCCCTTGAGATGACGTAGAGGCCACTATCACGATTTCAATGGTAGAGTTGAACCGCTATTTAACTAGGCAAATCAGTTAAGAACAATTTAGCAGACGCTCTTATCCAGAGCGACTTACAAATTGGTGCATTCAACTTATGATAGCCAGTGGGACAACCACCTTTTTTTTATGGGGGGTGGGGTAAGAAGGATTACTTTATACTATTCCAGGTATTCCTAAAAGAGTTACTACTAAAATACAAAAATATCACTTTTGCATCGAACTGTCAAAATGAAGACCATATTGACGTGTTTCACTATAACTAAGCCTAAAACATCTGGTTTTCCATTAAACTTTTTTTCTCCATAAAAATGTTACTCTTTAATATGGAGACACTCCATCTTAACTCCTCCTCCACATTTACTGGATTGGTTAACAGTGCGAAAGAGAACCTCCCCCAACAGTTTTTTATTCTTCTTGTCAAGTCCAGTATGTAGGGATCTCGTTTCAGGCGTTTATTTTACGTCTGCTACGTAGGTTAGCCTCTGGCTTGCTTGGCTGCGTCAGTGATAGGCTGGCCTACTTCACTCAGTTGTTGATATTGCTGCGAAAATGATAAAAATCTCGAAATATAAAAATAACAGCATAATCTGATAGCGAAATATATCCTCAGAATTCGGTTTAGAGCAAAAACTGTTTCCTGGCTGCAATACCCCCACGTGACCTGTTACAACATCCCCCGTTCTGTTTCATCCCTTATAAAAACTATGCTTGATCGAACTGCATCCCACGATGTCAAGTTTAGCTGATGGATTTAGCGTACACATTGTACCGTTGTTAGCACGGGGATGGGCCACTGATGTCAGTACTCAAATCGAGCCAGTACATTTTGTCAGTCCTCAAATAGAGACAGTACATCTTGTCAGTGCTCAAATCGAGACTGTACATTTTGTCAGTGCTCAAATCGAGACAGTACATTTTGTCATGGAGCTCGAGACCCCGTTCTCCAGGTGATTTGACGTCTCCTGAGTGGATTCAGTGGATTCTTCAATTTACTAGTGATTTTCATCGCAATGCGAGTTACAAATAGCATTCGGAGAGGGGGCCTTGAAAACAGGAGCAATTAACGAAGACAACTGAGTTTTATTTGGAGACCGGCGGACCTGAAGGCCTTCTTCCTGGCTAGATCATTATAAACTCACCCATCTTTTCTCTTTGCTTTATATACATGGCCGTAGGTGCCTCTTCCCACTTTGCATCCCTCATATTCAAACAGGTCCTCTACACGTTCTCTCTCTCCGGTCAGCATCACTTTGAAATCATAGTCCATCTTCTCTGTTGTTTTGGTTGGTCAATTATCTTCTGCTTCCTTTTAAAGCGCCGCTTGGGAGGCAACTTATTTCACAACCCCGGTTAGAATTGAGTGTTGCCTTCCCTCGCGTCGCTCTCTCCTCAGCCCTGTTTCCACATTTAATCGCTCGGTTTATGTGTACCAGAGAAGATGCAGGGTTCTTATCCGCGACGAAGGGCCAGGTATGGGCACGATTACTACCCCGTCTTCTCTTGCTACTGCGTTTCTCCAACCGGTATCTCACTGGGGAGAACAGAAAATCCACGCACGGCTTTGTCGTAAAATGTCGTTATGTAGACTGCACAGAAAGGAACGGGAGAAAAGTGATAAGCGCACCACGTGGATTTTAACTCTTTGTAATGTGAAGGGGTTAAAATTCACACAAAAACATATCGTATTCTGCTCAAAACTTTGGTACTGGCATCTCTGTAGCCAGTTTAAAATGTCCCCCCTTCACATTTTATGACAATTACTCCACTCCTTAATCATAAATTGATGTTGGATGTCCAAAATTAGACCATTCTGGCATCTAATAAAGGCACATAGACTAGTCAAGGTACGCGCACAGACGTTGAAAAATATGTAATTGTCATTTTCCAAGGCTATTTTGTGGGCTATACCTCATCTAGAATAATTCAGACTGCGGGGAGAAAATGATCTACTGCGTGATTTTATGTAAAATATTTTGTGAAAAAGAACCAGTTGGAAATTGTAAACAGTTGTCTTCACAGTTAAACAAATATTAATAAATATATACATTGATTGAAACACAACAATTAGCTGTTTTAATCCTCGTAGTCGTGCGGTTTCGTTGGGTAGGAACAAATCTGACACTGATAGTATTTGGTCGGACAGCGCGATGTGTAGCACAAGTGGTCCCATCTTGGCTACATTGTAATCAGAGCGGAGAGGAAAGCAAACCCGTCCATATTACAGCTGCTGTGTCAGGTACAAAAATCCCTTTACATTTCGTTGTCATCTCCATTTACTCGAGCCAATAACAATGTTTAGATTGAGTATCGTATGCACTCTGTTCGTGTGTTGCTTGTCCCCCCAAAAAGTAGTATTTATTGGTAAAACCTTTCACCAGAAGATGGCTAGTTAGCTGTCGACATCAACTAACAAATGCGTTGCGCATTCAAAATGACAGCTCGCCGCTTTGAAAGGGAATGTGAAACCTGCGTATAGGTGTGAACAAGATTTTTTGTAGTTGGAGACTTTTATATAATTCTGTTGCAATAGTTAGGTGACGATTATTTGTCCTCTCTACATAGTCAGTCTGCATGGAGCCCGACTTTTCTTTGTCATGTCCCTCCTCCGTAGTGCAATGTTTGGATTTTCGACGTGTCTGTGATCATTCCTGGGTCAGTGATTGGTAACTAGTAGGATGACAACGTCAGTTTTGTTGTCCCTCCTGCGTTCTCCAACATGGCCTACTATATGATATGTTTTGTAGAGACGGCATTATTGCTCTAAATACCATGATTGTTGCTACATTTACGGCCGATAAAATATGTTTTGCTGTCTATCGCTGTGGCATTGATGCTGTTGTATAGACGTTTTCTGATGAATCCAAGGAGGTTAGCCTGCTAGCAGTCGGAACAGGGAAGGTTAGATTTTTGTTATGTCAGCTCAGCCGACCTCTTACTGGCCATGTCTCATTCCACAGCAAAGTGGATGTTGTTGTTTTGACTTGTCGTCATGGTTCATGGCTAAAGGTTTCACCGCAGAAACCGGTTTAATAACGTAAAGGCGACGGATGTTGCAAAGTCACATAATTGCATTGATCGAGTAATAGCCTTTCTGTAAATCCTGCCTTCACGTGACACGGAAGCTGTTGGACTGCGGTTTTTCCCCAGGGAATTGGATGATCTGATCGGTAAAGGCTCGTTATAATCCATGTTTGTCAAGTGTGTCAGTGACGTTTATATTCGTTGTATAGAATCTGTCAAATATGTCTGATCCCTACTCAACTGCTGCCTATGATTGAATGATGGATGTATCACAATAGTGCCTAGGTAAGATCCAGCCAGGTGTTCCACAATTCTGACACCCCAATCACCCCCTCCGTGTGCACCAGCGGTTTCCATGGTGATGGACCCTCCCGGTGGGCGAGACGAGCGGCGTCGTCAGGCGGAGCGTCTTCGACGGGAGGAGGCGTACTATCACTTCATCAATGATCTGAGCGAGGAAGAGTACCGCCTCATGAGAGACAGCAACCTGCTGGGCACACCTGGTGAGAGGAACCTAGAGCACCTGACCTCACTAGAACCCAGGAACCTAGAACACCTGACCTCACTAGACCCCAGGAACCTAGAACACCTGACCTCACTAGAACCCCAGGAACCTAGAACACCTGACCTCACTAGAACCTAGAACACCTGACCTCACTAGAACCCAGGAACCTAGAACACCTGACCTCACTAGAACCCAGGAACCTAGAACACCTGACCTCACTAGAACCCTCTATAATGCAGGGCTGCACAGCTCCAATTCCCCAGGGCAGCAGTGTTTGCTGGTTTTCAGCCTTGTTTTTAAATCCCAGGCTAATTTGTATCAGGACAGCCACGTGCCTGGTCCTCCTAGCCAATCAGTGGTGCTAATTAATGCCATGGAGAAACGAAAACCAGCAGGACTGCAGCCCTCGAGGATTGGAGTAGTTGTCCGCCCCTGCCCAAACCCAATACACTAATGCAGACTCGCTAATGCAATCTAATATAGGCCTACCCTCGCACACACACAATGATGTGTAATAACACAATAATATCACGTCATAATATAATGGCTCCATGTTGGCCACTAAGGGTTGAATTGGAACTGGACCCTCAACAATGAAGCATATATCCCCTTGACCTAACAGAGGACATGTTGTTCCCCAGGTGAAGTGACAGCGGAGGAGCTACGGCAGCGCCTGGACGGGGCAAAGGAGCGTGTGTCATCTCAGCCCCGCCCTGAACCACACCCACAGAACACGGAGGCTGGAGAGGAGGAGGGGAGCAGCGGTGAGGGGGAGGAGAGAGGGTTAGGAGGGGCAGGTAGGGATATAGGGGTGGAAATGGATGCTAAAGGGTCTGGGCTGTATAACCTAAACTTGACAGGATGTTATGGGTCTCAAAATGTTAATGACCTACTTGCTGCTGTATAGTACTGAAGTATGACTAGTAACGAGCGCTGTCTGTATAGGTACTGCTGAGACGGGAGCAGAGACATCTAACGGCGACTCACTGCTGGAGTGGCTGAACACGTTCCGACGCACCGGGAACGCCACGCGCAGCGGCCAGAGCGGCAACCAGACGTGGCGCGCGGTCAGCCGCACCAACCCCAACAGCGGAGAGTTCCGCTTCAGCCTGGAGATCAACATCAACCATGAGCAGCCGGAACCAGGGGAGCACAGTGACACCCCCGACCCCTCAGAGTTGGCCCCTGTCCCCCCTCCATCCACAGCCTCCATACACACTTCCCCCTCCACTCGCCCCTCCCCCTACACCCCTGCCCGGCCCTCCCCCTACACCCCTGCCCGGCCCTCCCCCTATCCCTCACCTCGAGCTACCCTGGGCAGGAGGGCTCAGACCCGCCGTACACGCAGTACTACCACCACCCCCCCTCTGACTCCTGCACCCTTCACATCACCCCTGACCCCCCCTACTGCTTTAAGAAGTACAACAGCCCTCCACCTCCCCCCAGCCCCATTCCCCATAACCCCCCCTACCCTTCAGGATCAAAGCAGCCCTCTACAGCTCCAATCCCCAAGCGGAGCTTCCTCCCCAGGTGAGAGGCAGGAGGAGGGGGTTCCTACCCTGGACTGCCCCCGTGTACCAACCCAGTCTGGCCCCCAGGGGGCGTCTGTGGGTCATGAGCCACGCAGAAGCAGGACTCGATCCCGCGGCCGGATCCGCAGGGCTGCAGCAGGAGGTGGGACTTCCTCCCGGTCGTCTAGGAGACGTAGCCGCTCCCCTCTTCAGAGAAACCCTGCCCCTAACTCAGCTACCTTGTCCCCTAGTGGTGGGAGTGGAAATAGTGGCTCTAATGATGGCCACACTGCCGAGCCCGGCAACGGAACTGCTTCTGTCTCCATGGAGACCGGTGAGGCCTTGTCAGAGCCGGCTGTAGTAGCAGAGGCTGGTCCAGAGGCAGGGGAGCAGGAGGGAGAGGCACACACGGCCGGGGCGGGGGGTGCAGGAGGGGTGCGGCGCCATCCCACCATCATGCTGGACCTGCAGGTGCGTCGCATCCGACCGGGAGAGAACCGGGACCGGGACAGCATCGCCAGCCGTACCCGCTCCCGGGCCCGCGCCGCCGAGAACACTGTCACCTTCGAGAGCGACAGCGGAGGCTTCCGGCGCACCATCTCCCGCTCGGAGCGGGCCGGGATCCGGACCTACGTCAGCACCATCCGGATCCCTCTGAGGAGGATCAGTGAGACGGGCCTGGGGGAGCCCAGCTCCACCGCCCTGCGCTCCATCCTCAGACAGATCATGACTGGCTTCGGAGAGCTCAGCTCCCTCATGGAAACAGAGGCTGACTCTGAGTCCACTGGGGGCACGCCAGGTCACCAGGACCCTGCAGGACCCAACGCTAACACCAACACCACACAGGCCTACCATAGCCACGGCAACGAGAGTGGAACTGGGGCGGAAGGCCAGGCAGGAGGGGCGGAGATGGAGAGAGAGGGAGCAGCAGGGGCCGAGGAGGAAGGAAGAGGCCAGGAGAGGTTAGCCGGGAGTGACGGCGGCGCCGGGGGAGTCCCCACCCCCAACGAGGGTCGGCCGACGAGCAGGGACACGAACAACCTGGTGGAGAATGGCACACTGCCCATCCTGCGGTTGGCACACTTCTTCCTGCTCAACGACGAGGAAGACGAGGAACACCCTCGCGGCCTGACCAAAGAGCAGATCGACAATCTGGCCACACGCACCTACGGCCAGGCCAGCCTGGAGGGGGAGGCGGGGCGCGCCTGCAGCGTCTGTATCAACGAGTACGCCCAGGGGAACAAGCTGCGCCGCCTGCCCTGCGCCCACGAGTTCCACATCCACTGCATCGACCGCTGGCTCTCTGAAAACAACACCTGCCCCATCTGCAGGCAGCCCATCCTCCCCGTGCACCAGGACTGACCCTGCCCTGACCTGTGACCCCTAGAACCCCCTCACCCCAGACCGCCACCGGCTACACCTCGCCACCTTTTGGTCGAACTGAGCATGCCCGAGCGGAGTGGACGGTGCATGTACATAGCTCTTTAATGTTTTCATTTATCATTGCGATATCCATTGAGGCGGGGAGAAAAAACCTATAAATGCAGAGAATAAACAAAGCTTTATTTTTTTAGACTTATTTGATTTTCAGCACGATTTTTTGTTTTTCTTTTCTTTCCTTCTTGTTTCTCTTCAGCCTCTCTGTCATGATGCTTCTGAGGTCCACATGTAGAGATAGGACTTATGCTAATGAGCTACTATAGCCAGCCGCTGCTCCTCTTCCTGACGCGCTGTGACATCACCCTGTCACAACCAGACTACAGCAATCAGTCAGACACATCTCTGGACTTGATTTGGTTGACAATGTGTAGATATGTCACCGCCGCCTGTGTTTTGGGGTTCAGAAGAGAAAGTCCTCCTCAGTCGCCTTGCATTTTAAATAAAAGCTAATATTGGAATCCTCCATTTTTAAAGCTCCAACATCCCTTTCAAAGTGTCCTCTATGATTTGAAGCTGTTTGGACAAAGGCTATTGTGTATTCTATATGACGTTTTAATTACATTTGTCTGCCCACCTGTTCAGTATATTTAAACCTAGCCATCTAACCCCATAGATCCACAGTGGATGTTCAACATTTCATTTCAATCCGTTACAGCCTTTGACACAAAAATATTAGTACCCCAAGTCAGAAAGAAATGTCTAAAGACATCTAAAGCAAAAGATAATCAAAAGTGTGTGAGGTAATTTAGCAGCAAGCACTTGTAGTAGGACTCGTCTGATATAGAGACAGGCCAATAATTTTCATGATAGATAAGGAGTTGTGCAATATCATGGAGGGAAGGAAGGACTGTTTTTAAAAAACGTTATAGTGCTGTTCTTCCTTGTTTACTCCTTGGCATCGATGATTAGTTCATCTGTTGAGAAATGGAGAGGATCTGCTCAGTAGTATGCTGTCCCTCTACCCTCAGTCTCCTAGAGATACCCCTTTTAATGAAACATTGGATCACCCCCCCACTCCTCTAACGTCTGTGTTTTAAAGTCCCTGCTCTGGTAGAACCTGCCTGTCATGACCTGATTTCGATCACCTAAGTAACAGTTCCATGTTCACAAACCTGAAAGGAATGAATAGGTGAAAGCAAAATGGTTCCGCCTCCACTCAGCCATTTTCTACATCTATCCAATCCTTTCAGATCAGTGAACAACATATTTCTTCCTCCATTAGCCTGGCCTAGATCTCAATTGGCTCTCCCTGCATGCAGTATCACCCTGTTACCACCAGGGGCAGTATTCACCACAGTACAACATGGTGAGAACTGGAGGCCAGTGGTATTGGTGTCCATGTAGGGCAGGGGTTTTCTGTGATTTTAAAACTGACTTTTGTTATGCAGACCCATTAGACAGGGGTGTGATACGGGAAATATTGCTCTTTGTATACTGAAGAATCTGAGCGTGCGTGCATTGTGGAGCTGTGAGTGTGATGAAAAGTGTGTGTGTGTGGTAGAGCTGAAGGAAGTGACAAAACAGAATGTCCTAAAATGATTGAGCAGTATTAATCAGTCACCTGAATGTTAATCTAAGACCGAGTGGGAGGGTCCGCGGCCATCGAATTCTGAATTGAATATTTATTCTGTTCCTATTTAATGAGATCAAAAACAACCTTTGAGATATTGAATACTTATTGTTATGTGATGAGATAAAAAAAAAAAAAACTGTTAAAATGAATATGTATTCTGTTACTATGTAATATAAATAAACAAGGGTTTTCTTCTCTGCTCCTTAACAATGGATGAAATACAGATGTGTTAATGCCTGGAGTTCTTTTGTGCACTCTTTATTTGCTTCCCACAGGACCACTGTCTTAATCTTCCTGTCTTGATTTTTACTTGAATTTGACTTTCTCTCTCTCTCTCTAGGCTACAAATTACTCCTAGGCCTATGAAATTATAAGAATGTAACACTTAAGTAGGGTAATGAGGTGATAAAAAAAAAAAAAAAGATGCATATATTAAATGGCCATAGTGCTAATAGTCATATTGCCTATACCTATTTAGCATGCTATTTAGCCTAGCTCTGAAGTGTTGGCCATGGCTACTGCGTTACAAGGCTAGTTTTCCACATGACATGTTAGACTATTAACCTATGGCATACATTGGCTACATGCATGTCCAGTTGAAGCAAAGTGAGTCAGGATGAAGGAACGAGGTTCACACGAGTATCTCGTTTATGCAACGGATTAGCCTTTTGGTGAGTTTGGCTGAGGACGAGGCCGCGCGCACGAACAAACACATGTCGTCTCCTATGCGCGCCCTCGTAGCTGCTGAGTTGAACCACCACGGTCCCTCGTCCTACAGACCGAATAAGATTCTTCTCCCAGCGAATGAAGCCTTGTCCCGGGCCCGCATTCCCCCGCTGTGACCGTGAGCCACGAGCATGCCAGCGCCCCGGACGCCTTCTTCCAGCCCGATACAGACCCGCACAAGATCAGGATGTACTTCAACCGGGGATCGAAGAAGATCCACAGCGAGGGAGGTAAACTTGACTAGAGGGGCGGACGCATGTACTGTAGTCTACAGTAAACTAGTACAGCTCCATGGGTAGCTATAGGGATCGAACTGGCAGCGAAATAAACATTGCGAAGAGGACGGATTGATTGATTCTATTGACAATATGTGCAATCTGTCCTATTCTATATGTACGTTAGGCTATATTATTGGAACTATAGGGGTCGGGATGGCCTTGTTGATCCCAGGACTGCGGCACGGGGGCGGTGCAGCGTGCAGCCTGGCGCTGCTTTTCACCCCTGTCATAGGCTACACAGTGAGTACAAACAACAGGGCTGTTCTTCTATTGGCATGGACAGACTCGGGATGTGGGCGCAGCGCTTCAACTGAATACGCTTTGAAAACACCGACTGCGTCCTTGTGTTTTGGAACACCAGAAGTACATTCATTTCCAATGGAATGCTGCGTTTGCCTTGCAGCATTGCGTTGCAGAGGCAGTTGCAGTGCGTTCTGTGTGGTGCATACGTTGGATTTATCGAACCTATGCGTCAAACTGTATGCGTAAACGGGTTGACAGAAATGGTAGCAGAAGGTGAATGTTGAACTTTTGTTGCACACATATCTAGATGATGCTGCATACTATTTTGCGCAATGACATAGTCAGTGTGTTCAAAGCGTTACACATACAGTTTGATGCATAGGTTCGATAAATCCAACATATGCACCACACAGAACGCACTGCAACTGCCTCTGCAACGCAATACTGCAAGGCAAACGCAGCGTTCCATTGGAAATTAATGTACTTCTGGTGTACCAAAACGCAATGATGCAGTCTGTGTGTTCAAAGCGTCTGCAACACAATGCTGCAAGGCAAACGCAGCGTTCCATTGGAAATGAATGTACTTCTGGTGTGCCAAAACGCAATGATGCAGTCGGTGTGTTCGAACCATAAACAGTGCGCGCACTCGTCCTGCATGTCCACGGAATCGCTTTATTTTCCGTGGGTGATGGGTTAATGGTGTGAGGGGTGCAAACTGTCAGGATAGGACATACTTTATTCCCAGCACGTAGGCTACAGTTCGGCACGGTGGGAGCCCGTTATTTAACACAGTCATGATTTATAGGCCACGTGACTAAGGGATCTTATTCAAAGCCCCTGGCGGGAAGGCCATCTCACCTGTTGAGGTCACGCAGGGCCCAGACAGTTGGACACCAAATCTGTGCTAGTTTAGGCTACATAATAGAGTCACTGTTGTCTGGGCCTATATACTGGTGCAGAATAGTGCTTGGTCCTACTCAATGCGCTTTTGTCCCCGAAAAAAAACTATGCATCACAGATGCACTTTTGCCCTCTAGCGTTTACAGGGACAGCAGAAAGCATCCTTGCACAGCACTCTCCACACAGCCCATAATAATTGTAGCCACGGACTCTAGCCTATGCACACACAGAAAATCCTAGCATGATTATTGGCATTTTGACTGCGTCAGGGAGTGACTGCCAGAGGAGGTTTTGGGCCAAGGCTGCAGGGATTAGAAGGGAGGAGGTCAGGGTTTTGGGAGATAGCTGGCGCTGGGGCAGTTTTGGCAGTGATGCCGCCAAATATGAGTTTGTGTTTGCCGATGCTCCAGTTGGGGCTTTGGAGGGATTGTCCTGGAAGAGGGTATGCACGTGGCTGAATGACCATGAGTGACTGGCACAAGTGCATTGTGTGGCTGGTGTGTGTGTGTGTGACTGACTGCTTTTCCTCCAACAGGTTCCAGAAAGAGCATGAGCGAGAGAGAGAGTTAGTCAGTCCAGACTCCAGGGAAAGCTGATATTGACAGAAAATTACTTTTACTCTGGGTTAATCAGGACAGTCAGGACTCAGGAGTCAAGACAGGAAGATGCATCAGGGAACAAACACTCTTACTATCCCTATAGACCTATTAACAGACCCCCCAGTGACATTTAAGTGAGATGTTGACAGTTCTTCACGATTATATAATAATAAGGGGTTGCTTATATAGTCTTGTTTCACTGTATGTACAAGTGTGTAACCTGTACAGGTGTGAGGTGTGAAATGGAAATGTGTTTTTTGAATATCCTGCCTGATGCGGGATATGCTACCCTGGAGCAATTAGGGTTAATTGCCTTGCTCAAGGCTCTGGGATTCGATCCAGCACCCTTTCGGTTACTGGCCCAACGATCCTAGCTGCCAGGCTACCTGTCGCCCCATTACTATTCTGTGTGTGTACAGTCCCCATAGAAGTGTGGTTTGTTTACCATGTATAAAGATATATTGAGATAAATCAGGTTTATTGTCTGTGTCTGAGGTGGCATTCCAATTCATCCCAATGGTGTTCGATGGGGTTGAGGTCAGGGCTCTGTGCAGGCCAGTCAAGTTCTTCCACACCGATCTCGACAAACCATTTCTGTATGGACCTGGCTTTGTGCAGGGGGGCATTGTCATGCTGAAACAGGAAAGGACCTTCCCCAAACTGTTGCCACAAAGTGGGATGCACAGAATCGTCTAGAATATCATTGTATGCTGTAGCGTTAAGATTTCCCTTCACTGGAACTAAGGGACCTAGCCCGAACCATGAAAAACAGCCCCAGACCATTATTCCTCCTCCACCAAACTTTACAGTTGGCATTGTGGCACAGTTGCATTGGGGCAGGTAGCATTCTCCTGGCATCTGCCAAACCCAGATTTGTCAGTCGGACTGCCAGATGGTGAAACGTGATTAATCACTCCAGAGAACGCATTTTCACTGCTCCAGAGTCCAATGGCGGCGAGCTTTACACCACTCCAGCCAAAGCTTGGCATTGCGCATGGTGATCTTAGGCTTGTGTGTGGCTGCTAGGCCATGGAAACCCATTTCATGAAGCAGTTTGGAACTCGGTAGTGAGTGTTGCAACCGAGGACAGACGATTTTTACGCACTACACACTTCAGCACTCAGCGGGCCCGTTCTGTGAGGTGTGGCCTACCACTTCGCGGCTGAGCTGTTGTTGCTCCTAGACGTTTCCACTTCAAAATAACAGCACTTCCAGTTGACCAGGGCAGCTCTAGCAGGGCAGACATTTGACAAACTGACTTGTTGGAAAGGTGGCATCTTATGACGGTGCCACGTTGAAAGTCACTGAGCTATTCAGTAAGGCCATTCTACTGCCAATGTTTGGCTATGGAGATTGCATGGCTGTGTGCTCGATTTTGTACACCTGTCAGCAACAGGTGTGGCTAGAATAGCCAAATCTACTAATTTGAAGGGGTGTTCACATACTTTTGTATATATAGTGTATAATTCCTGGTTGTCATGGCTGCAAGGTTGTTAAGGATACCATTTGGGGAATTAATGGTCTCTATGGATGGACATGTCAGTCTAGGGAACTAAAATAATGAGCTGCAGAAAAGCAATGAGACCAGTTGGCCACAGTTGTACAACCTTAATGGGACTCAAGACAATGTCAACGACTTTCCAACAGCATTCATTTTTTTACATTTTAGTCATTTAGCAGACGCTCTTATCCAGAGCAACTTACAGTTAGTGAGTGCATACATTTTAAAAAATCATACTGGCCCCCATGGGAATCGAACCCACAACCCTGGCATTGCAAAATCCATGCTCTACCAACTGAGCTACACAGGACTACACAAGTAGAAACACACTCACACAGTCAATTGCCTCTTCCAGACTCACACCTGAACTCCTACACACACACACATCGATTACTTACTCACACGCATGTTGTTATGTGTGGCCGGCCCAGCCAATAGTGGCATTGCGTTACTGAATCTCTGTGTTCTCTCCCGTCCCACGGCTGGTGGCCTGCTCCCTGATCTCTGTCTCTTCCGTCCCACGGCTGGTGGCCTGCTCCCTGATCTCTGTCTCTCCCATCCCACGGCTGGTGGCTTGCTCCCTGATCTCTGTCTCCCACAGAGCAGTTAGTGTTGACTCCCATTAGGCAGTTGGAGTCTCCTGACCACCTGGACCCAGAGCTGGGCGTCGGCCTGGCCGCCATGCGCTCCCGCCTCACTGACAGGTTTGACAAAAGTGAGTTGGAGTCTTGTCTTACACAGGCTGGCCTGGCTGGTGCTCCCCACTGCTTAGAGTTCACTGGTGCATGCACTGGAATAGTAGCCTATAACGGATAGAGCAGCGGTCGGGGCCAATTCTATTGAAGGAGTGAATTTCAATTGAGATTTGACCTCAACCCTGGACTAGAGCACAGTGGTGGTCATTAACCCTGATACTAGAGGCACACTACTCTCTAGAACCAGGGCTGGTGACCGCTGGACTAGGCCAAGGGCTGGTGACCGCTGGACTAGGCCAAGGGCTGGTGACCACTGGACTAGGACCAGGGCTGGTGACCGCTGGACTAGGACCAGGGCTGGTGACCGCTGGACTAGAACCATGGCTGGTGACGCTGGACTAGGACCAGGGCTGGTGACCGCTGGACTAGGACCAGGGCTGGTGACCGCTGGACTAGGACCAGGGCTGGTGACCGCTGGACTAGGACCAGGGCTGGTGACCACTGGACTAGGACCAGGGCTGGTGACTGCTGGACTAGGACCAGGGCTGGTGACCGCTGGACTAGAACCAGGGCTGGTGACCGCTGGACTAGGACCAGGGCTGGTGACCGCTGGACTAGACAAGGCTGGTGACCGCTGGACTAGAACAAGGCTGGTGACCACTGGACTAGGACAAGGCTGGTGACCACTGGACTAGGACAAGGCTGGTGACCACTGGACTAGGACAAGGCTGGTGACCACTGGACTAGGACCAGTGCTGGTGACCACTGGACTAGAACCAGGAATGGTGACCGCTGGACGAGGACAAGGCTGGTGACCACTGGACTAGGACAAGGCTGGTGACCGCTGGACTAGGACCAGGGCTGGTGACAGCTGGACTAGAACCAGGGCTGGTGACCGCTGGACTAGGACCAGGGCTGGTGACCGCTGGACTAGAACAAGGCTGGTGACCACTGGACTAGAACCAGGGCTGTTGACCGCTGGACTAGAACCAGGGCTGGTGACCGCTGGACTAGGACCAGGGCTGGTGACCGCTGGACTTGAACAAGGCTGGTGACCACTGGACTAGAACAAGGCTGGTGACCATTGGACTAGGACAAGGCTGGTGACCACTGGACTAGGACCAGGGCTGGTGACCGCTGGACTAGGACCAGGGCTGGTGACCGCTGGACTAGAACAAGGCTGGTGACCACTGGACTAGGACCAGGGTTTGAACCAGGGCTGGTGACCGCTGGACTAGGACCAGGGCTGGTGACTGCTGGACTAGGACCAGGGCTGGTGACCGCTGGACTAGAACCAGGGCTGGTGACCGCTGGACTTGGACCAGGGCTGGTGACCGCTGGACTAGAACAAGGCTGGTGACCACTGGACTAGGACAAGGCTGGTGACCACTGGACTAGGACAAGGCTGGTGACCACTGGACTAGGACCAGCGCTGGTGACCACTGGACTAGAACCAGGGCTGGTGACCGCTGGACTAGGACCAGGGCTGGTGACCGCTGGACTAGAACAAGGCTGGTGACCACTGGACTAGGACCAGGGCTGGTGACCGCTGGACTAGAACCAGGGCTGATGACCGCTGGACTAGGACCAGGGCTGGTGACCGCTGGACTAGAACCAGGGCTGGTGACCGCTGGACTAGGACCAGGGCTCGTGACCGCTGGACTAGAACAAGGCTGGTGACCATTGGACTAGGACAAGGCTGGTGACCGCTGGACTAGGACAAGGCTGGTGACCGCTGGACTTGGACCAGGGCTGGTGACCGCTGGACTAGAACAAGGCTGGTGACCACTGGACTAGGACAAGGCTGGTGACCACTGGACTAGGACAAGGCTGGTGACCACTGGACTAGGACCAGCGCTGGTGACCACTGGACTAGAACCAGGGCTGGTGACCGCTGGACTAGGACCAGGGCTGGTGACTGCTGGACTAGAACAAGGCTGGTGACGACTGGACTAGGACCAGGGCTGGTGACCACTGGACTAGGACCAGGGCTGGTGACCGCTGGACTAGAACCAGGGCTGATGACCGCTGGACTAGAACAAGGCTGGTGACCACTGGACTAGGACCAGGGCTGGTGACCGCTGGACTAGGACCAGGGCTGGTGACCACTGAACTAGGACCAGGGCTGGTGACCGCTGGACTAGGACCAGGGCTGGTGACCGCTGGACTAGAACAAGGCTGGTGACCACTGGACTAGGACCAGGGCTGGTGACCGCTGGACTAGAACCAGGGCTGATGACCGCTGGACTAGGACCAGGGCTGGTGACCGCTGGACTAGAACCAGGGCTGGTGACCGCTGGACTAGGACCAGGGCTCGTGACCGCTGGACTAGAACAAGGCTGGTGACCATTGGACTAGGACAAGGCTGGTGACCGCTGGACTAGGACAAGGCTGGTGACCGCTGGACTTGGACCAGGGCTGGTGACCGCTGGACTAGAACAAGGCTGGTGACCACTGGACTAGGACAAGGCTGGTGACCACTGGACTAGGACAAGGCTGGTGACCACTGGACTAGGACCAGCGCTGGTGACCACTGGACTAGAACCAGGGCTGGTGACCGCTGGACTAGGACCAGGGCTGGTGACTGCTGGACTAGAACAAGGCTGGTGACGACTGGACTAGGACCAGGGCTGGTGACCACTGGACTAGGACCAGGGCTGGTGACCGCTGGACTAGAACCAGGGCTGATGACCGCTGGACTAGAACAAGGCTGGTGACCACTGGACTAGGACCAGGGCTGGTGACCGCTGGACTAGGACCAGGGCTGGTGACCACTGAACTAGGACCAGGGCTGGTGACCACTGGACTAGAACCAGGGCTGGTGACCACTGGACTAGGACCAGGGCTGGTGACCACTGGACTAGAACCAGGGCTGGTGACCACTGAACTAGGACCAGGGCTGGTGACCGCTGGACTAGGACCAGGGCTGGTGACCGCTGGACTAGGCTGGTCTGCCTGTCTGTACAGTCACTGCATGAGCTTGTAGTAAATACACTTGATATACTTTCACATATACACACACTGTATTAACCACCATGTATTCACTCTGCAAGATCTAGTACACATATCGACAGACACACAAAACACACACAATAACATGGTCACATAGATGTAAATAAAGCACACTTACTTATGTCCCATGCATATGCATATGGAATGCCTTACGCTTTGAACACACCGACTGCTTCTTTGCGCAAAATAGTATGCAGCATCAAATCAAATCAAATCACATTTTATTTGTCACATGCGCCGAATACAACAGGTGTAGACCTTACAGGGAAATGCTTACTTACAAGCCCTTAACCAACAATGCAGTTTTAGGAAAGAATACAACAAATACAAAAATACACAAAACAATACTATATCAAATAATACGAAATAAAAGTAACAAATAATTAAAGAGCAGCAGTAAAAAGAACAATAGAGAGGTTATATACAGGGGGTACCGGTACCGAGTCAATGTGCGGGGGCACTGGTTAGTCGAGGTAATTGAGGTAATATGTACTTGTAGGTAGAGTTATTAAAGTGACTATGCATAGATAACATTTTACATTTTAGTCATTTAGCAGACGCTCTTATCCAGAGCGACTTACAGTTAGTGAGCGCATACATTATTGTTTTATTTTTCATACTGGCCCCCGTGGGAATCGAACCCACAACCCTGGCGTTGCAAACGCCATGCTCTACCAACTGAGCTACATCCCTGCCAGCCATTCCCTCCCCTACCCTGGACGACGCTGGGCCAATTGAGAGTAGCAGCAGCGTAAAAGAGGGGGGAGGGCAATGTAAATAGTCTGGGTAGCCATTTGATTAGATGTTCAGGTGTCTTATGGCTTGGGGGTAGAAGCTGTTTAGAAGCCTCTTGGACATAGACTTGGCGCTCCGGTACCGCTTGCTGTGTGGTAGCAGAGAGAACAGTCTATGACTAGGGTGGCTAGAGTCTTTGACAATTTTTAGGGCCTTCATCTGACACTGCCTGGTATAGAGGTACTGGATGGCAGGAAGCTTGGCCCCAGTGATGTACTGGGCCATACGCACTACCCTCTGTAGTGCCTTGCGGTCGGAGGCCGAGCAGTTGCCATACCAGGCAGTGATGCAACCAGTCAGGATGCTCTCGTTGGTGCAGCTGTAGAACCTTTTGAGGATCTGAGGACCCATGCCACATCTTTTCAGTCTCCTTAGGGGGAATAGGTTTTGTCGTGCCATCTTCACGACTGTCTTGGTGTGTTTGGACCATGATAGTTTGTTGGTGATGTGGACACCAAGGAACTTGAAGCTCTCAACCTGCTCCACTACATCCGTGTCGATGAGAATGGGGGCGTGCTCGGTCCTCTTCTTTTTCCTGTAGTCCACAATCATCTCCTTTGTCTTGATCACGTTGAGGGAGAGGTTGTTGTCCTGGCACCACACGGCCAGGTCTCTGACCTCCTCCCTATAGGCTGTCTCGTCGTTGTCGGTGATCAGGCCTACCACTGTTGTGTCATCGGCAAACTTAATTATGGTGTTGGAGTCGTGCCTGGCCATGCAGTCATGAGTGAACAGGGAGTACAGGAGGTGACTGAGCACGCACCCCTGAGGGGCCCCCGTGTTGAGGATCAGCGTGGCAGATGTGTTGTTACCTACCCTTACCACCTGGGAGCGGCCTGTCAGGAAGTCCAGGATCCAGTTGCAGAGGGAGGTGTTTAGACCCAGGGTCCTAAGCTTCGTGATGAGCTTTGAGGGCACTATGGTGTTGAACACTGAGCTGTAGTCAATGAATAGCATTCTCACATAGGTGTTTATTTTGTCCAGGTGTGAAAGGGCAGTGTGGAGCGCAATAGAGATTGCATCATCTGTGGATCTGTTGGGGCGGTATGCAAATTGGAGTGGGTCTAGGGTTTCTGGGATAATGGTGTTGATGTGAGCCATGACCAGCCTTTCGAAGCACTTCATGGCTACAAATGTGAGTGCTATGGGTCGGTAGTCATTTAGGCAGGTTACCTTAGTGTTCTTGGGCACAGGGACTATGGTGGTCTGCTTGAAACATGTTGGTATTACAGACTCAGACAGGGAGAGGTTGAAAATGTCAGTGAAGACACTTGCCAGTTGGTCAGCGCATGCTCGCAGTACACGTCCTGGTAATCCGTCTGGCCCTGCGGCCTTGTGAATGTTGACCTGTTTAAAGGTCTTACTCACATCGGCTACGGAGAGCGTGATCACACATTCGTCTGGAACAGCTGATGCTCTCATGCATGTTTCAGTGTTACTTGCCTCGACGTGAGCATAGAAGTAATTTAGCTCGTCTGGTAGGCTTGTGTCACTGGGCAGCTCGCGGCTGTGCTTCCCTTTGTAGTCTGTAATAGTTTGCAAGCCCTGCCACATCCGACAAGCGTCGGAGCCGGTGTAGTACGATTCGACCTTAGTCCTGTATTGACGCTTTGCCTGTTTGATGGTTCATCGGAGGGCATAGCGGGATTTCTTATAAGCGTCCGTGTTATAGTCCCGCTCCTTGAAAGCGGCAGCTCTACCCTTTAGCTCAGTGCGGATGTTGCCTGTAATCCATGGCTTCTGGTTGGGGTATGTACGTACAGTCACTGTGGGGAAGCCAGTGACTGATGTGGTGTACTCCTCAATGCCATCGGAAGAATCCCGGAACATATTCCAGTCTGTGCTAGCAAAACAGTCCTGTAGCTTATCATCTGCTTCATCTGACCACTTTTTTTTTTACCGAGTCACTGGTGCTTCCTGCTTTAGTTTTTGCTTGTAAGCAGGAATCAGGAGGATAGAATTATGGTCAGATTTGCCAAATGGAGGGAGAGGGAGAGCTTTGTACGCATCTCTGTGTGTGGAGTAAAGGTGGTCTAGTGTTTTTTTCCCTGTGGTTGCACATTTAACATGCTGGTAGAAATGAGGTAAAACGGATTTAAGTTTCCCTGCATTAAAGTCCCCGGCCACTAGGAGCGCCTCCACCTCTGGATGAGCGTTTTCCTGTTTGCGTATGGCCGTATACAGTTCATTGAGTGCAGTCTTAGTGCCAGCATCGGTTTGTGGTGGTAAATAGACAGCTATGAAGAATATAGATGAAAACTCTCTTGGTAGATAGTGTGGTCTACAGCTTATCATGATATACTCTACCTCAGGCGAGCAAAACCTCAAGACTTCCTTAGATATCGTGCACCAGCTGTTGTTTACAAATATACATAGACCGCCACCCCTTGTCTTACCAGAGGCTGCTGTTCTATCCTGCCGATACAGTGTATAACCCGCCAGCTGTATGTTATTCATGTCTTCGTTCAGCCACGACTCTGTGAAACATAAGATATTACAGTGTTTAATGTCCCGTTGGTAGGATATTCGTGCCTGTAGTTCGTCCACTTTATTATCAAGCGATTGTAAATTGGCCAATAGTATCGATGGCAAAGGCAGATTAGCCACTCGTCGCCGGCTCCTTACCAAGCACCCCGATCTCCTTCCGCGATATCTCCTTTTCTTTCTACTGCGAATGACGGGGATGAGGGCCCTGTCGGGTGTCTGGAGCAAATCCCTCTCGTTCGACTCATTAAATAAAAATTATTAGTCCAGTTCAAGGTGAGTAATCACTGTTCTGAAGTCCAGAAGCTCTTTTCGGTCATAAGACGGTAGCAGCAACATTATGTACAAAATAAGTTACAAACAATGCGAAAAAACATACAAAATAGCATGGTTGGTTAAGAGTCCATAAAACGGCAGCCATCCCCTCCGGCGCCATCTTGCTCATGTGCGCAACAAAAGTTCAAAATTCACCTCCTGCTACCATTTCTGTCGACCTGTTTACGCATACAGTTTGACACATACGTTCGATAAATCCAACGTATGCACCACACAGAACGCACTGCAACTGCCTCTGCAACGCAATGCTGCAAGGCAAACGCAGCGTTCCATTGGAAATGAATGTACTTCTGGTGTACCAAAACGCAAGGACGCAGTCGTTGTGTTCGAAGCGTTAAGCATGCACAAAGATGCATGCATGTGTTTGGGTTGAGTGTTGGGTTGGGGGAGAGTGAGTGAGAGGGTGAGCGGGCGTGTAGTTAACTGCATGTTGGGCCATTGCATGTGTAAATGCATTGCCACTGTAATAGTGGGTACTACTGTGTTTTTAGCTTTGTGTGAATGTGTGTATGGGAGTGTGTGTATGGGAGTGTGTGTGTGTGGGAGTGTGTGTATGGGAGTGTAAGTGTGTGTGTGCATGCGTAAACAGTCCAGTATATGTGATTAGGTATAAATGTATTATGCAGTCTCCGGTCTCACCTGTAGGATTATCAGTGTATGGATTAGCAGGTATTGGAAGTTGCAGAGCAGACACTGAGAGGATTACTACCCCCGCTTGTCCTGTAGGAAAGAGGCTTTCACTCCCCTACTCATTGCTCACTCCATCGCCTTGGTAACTGGACCCACTGGCCGCCCCAGCAGACCTGCAGGTCAACCTTGACCAGGAAGTAAACGACCTGGCTAGAGGTCACCTTAGCAACAGGGACAGCCATGGCACCTCGTAGGGATCAGACGGTCAGACGGCGCTCCTCCGTAGGTAATGCTTTGCTTACCTCATAATGGGAGGGGCTAAGAATCAACACGGGGAGACTGGGGGGCCGATTCACCAAGAAGTGTTCAGAGGGTGGGATCTTTTTGTGGGCTGTCTGAGTTTGTAGTTTGCATGTTTTTAGACTGACTTTGTATGCCTGTTGTACAGATTGTTTTTCTTGTTTTGGTTTGTGGTTTTGACTGAGCGTCGCTATCCGACTGTCACATTAAATCGGTGGACATCACAATAGCGATGTCTAATACACAAAGCCGAGGGCCAGACTAATTGCTGGTGTATAATAGGCGCTGAGGGAGCCGCAGTTATAGTCTGACATCTGAGTTGTCTGCTGAGAGGTGGCAGGCCGCGCCACAGAGGCAGGGTGTCTGCTGAGAGGTGGCAGGCCGCGCCACAGAGGCAGGGTGTCTGCTGAGAGGTGGCAGGCCGCGCCACAGAGGCAGGGTGTCTGCTGAGAGGTGGCAGGCCGCACCACAGAGGCAGGGTGTCTGCTGAGAGGTGGCAGGCCGCGCCACAGAGGCAGGGTGTCTGCTGAGAGGTGGCAGGCCGCGCCACAGAGGCAGGGTGTCTGCTGAGAGGTGGCAGGCCGCGCCACAGAGGCAGGGTGTCTGCTGAGAGGTGGCAGGCCGCGCCACAGAGGCAGGGTGTCTGCTGAGAGGTGGCAGGCCGCGCCACAGAGGCAGGGTGTCTGCTGAGAGGTGGCAGGCAGCGCCACAGAGGCAGGGTGTCTGCTGAGAGGTGGCAGGCCGCGCCACAGAGGCAGGGTGTCTGCTGAGAGGTGGCAGGCCGCGCCACAGAGGCAGGGTGTCTGCTGAGAGGTGGCAGGCCGCGCCACAGAGGCAGGGTGTCTGCTGAGAGGTGGCAGGCCGCACCACAGAGGCAGGGTGTCTGCTGAGAGGTGGCAGGCCGCGCCACAGAGGCAGGGTGTCTGCTGAGAGGTGGCAGGCCGCGCCACAGAGGCAGGGTGTCTGCTGAGAGGTGGCAGGCCGCACCACAGAGGCAGGGTGTCTGCTGAGAGGTGGCAGGCCGCGCCACAGAGGCACCAACCATACAGGAGAGAGAGAGGATGAATTATGCAGCCTCCCTCAAACCATTATTCAGAACAGCGCCTTGCTTTATAGCCATAAAAAGCTGGCACAGGACCAGGGAACACAGGACCAGGGAACACAGGGCCAGGGACCACAGGACCAGGGAACACAGGACCAGGGAACACAGGACCAGGTAAAAGGTGGCAGAACAGAGGGGTACAGTATAGTACAGCCTAGCTGTGTCTGACTGAGCTATTTATGTGTTTCTGGGATGATAAGACATGACTTTATCTGCCCAGGTATGACTTTATTTATTGTTGATTGCATGTGTGGGTATATCAAGATGAGAAAAGTTTTACCGGTCTTGCGGGCCTGATATGATTTGTTTTGAGTTCAGGCTGTATAGGGGCTCTGGTCTGTTTCACCAGCCCATGGCCAGGTTAGTATGCTGTATAGGGGCTCTGGTCTGTTTCACCAGCCCAGGGCCAGGTTAGTATGCTGTATAGGGGCTCTGGTCTGTTTCACCAGCCCAGGGCCAGGTTAGTATGCTGTATAGGGGCTCTGGTCTGTTTCACCTGCCCAGGGCCAGGTTAGTATGCTGTATAGGAGCTCTGGTATGTTTCACCAGCCCAGGGCCAGGTTAGTATGCTGTATAGGGGCTCTGGTCTGTTTCACCAGCCCAGGGCCAGGTTAGTATGCTGTATAGGGGCTCTGGTCTGTTTCACCTGCCCAGGGCCAGGATAGTATGCTGTATAGGGGCTCTGGTCTGTTTCACCAGCCCAGGGCCAGGTTAGTATGCTGTATATGGGCTCTGGTCTGTTTCACCAGCCCAGGGCCAGGTTAGTATGCTGTATAGGAGCTCTGGTATGTTTCACCAGCCCAGGGCCAGGTTAGTATGCTGTATAGGGGCTCTGGTCTGTTTCACCAGCCCAGGGCCAGGTTAGTATGCTGTATAGGGGCTCTGGTCTGTTTCACCAGCCCATGGCCAGGTTAGTATGCTGTATATGGGCTCTGGTCTGTTTCACCAGCCCAGGGCCAGGTTAGTATGCTGTATAGGAGCTCTGGTATGTTTCACCAGCCCAGGGCCAGGTTAGTATGCTGTATAGGGGCTCTGGTCTGTTTCACCAGCCCAGGGCCAGGTTAGTATGCTGTATAGGGGCTCTGGTCTGTTTCACCTGCCCAGGGCCAGGTTAGTATGCTGTATAGGAGCTCTGGTATGTTTCACCAGCCCAGGGCCAGGTTAGTATGCTGTATAGGGGCTCTGGTCTGTTTCACCAGCCCAGGGCCAGGTTAGTATGCTGTATAGGGGCTCTGGTCTGTTTCACCAGCCCATGGCCAGGTTAGTATGCTGTATAGGGGCTCTGGTCTGTTTCACCTGCCCAGGGCCAGGTTAGTATGCTGTATAGGAGCTCTGGTATGTTTCACCAGCCCAGGGCCAGGTTAGTATGCTGTATAGGGGCTCTGGTCTGTTTCACCAGCCCAGGGCCAGGTTAGTATGCTGTATAGGGGCTCTGGTCTGTTTCACCTGCCCAGGGCCAGGATAGTATGCTGTATAGGGGCTCTGGTCTGTTTCACCAGCCCATGGCCAGGTTAGTATGCTGTATAGGGGCTCTGGTCTGTTTCACCAGCCCAGGGCCAGGTTAGTATGCTGTATAGGGGCTCTGGTCTGTTTCACCTGCCCAGGGCCAGGTTAGTATGCTGTATAGGGGCTCTGGTCTGTTTCACCAGCCCAGGGCCAGGTTAGTATGCTGTATAGGGGCTCTGGTCTGTTTCACCTGCCCAGGGCCAGGTTAGTATGCTGTATAGGGGCTCTGGTCTGTTTCACCAGCCCAGGGCCAGGTTAGTATGCTGTATAGGGGCTCTGGTCTGTTTCACCAGCCCAGGGCCAGGTTAGTATGCTGTATAGGGGCTCTGGTCTGTTTCACCAGCCCAGGGCCAGGTTAGTATGCTGTATAGGAGCTCTGGTATGTTTCACCAGCCCAGGGCCAGGTTAATATGCTGTATAGGGGCTCTGGTCTGTTTCACCAGCCCAGGGCCAGGTTAGTATGCTGTATAGGGGCTCTGGTCTGTTTCACCAGCCCAGGGCCAGGTTAGTATGCTGTATAGGGGCTCTGGTCTGTTTCACCAGCCCATGGCCAGGTTAGTATGCTGTATATGGGCTCTGGTCTGTTTCACCAGCCCAGGGCCAGGTTAGTATGCTGTATAGGAGCTCTGGTATGTTTCACCAGCCCAGGGCCAGGTTAGTATGCTGTATAGGGGCTCTGGTCTGTTTCACCAGCCCAGGGCCAGGTTAGTATGCTGTATAGGGGCTCTGGTCTGTTTCACCAGCCCAGGGCCAGGTTAGTATGCTGTATAGGGGCTCTGGTCTGTTTCACCTGCCCAGGGCCAGGTTAGTATGCTGTATAGGAGCTCTGGTATGTTTCACCAGCCCAGGGCCAGGTTAGTATGCTGTATAGGGGCTCTGGTCTGTTTCACCAGCCCAGGGCCAGGTTAGTATGCTGTATAGGGGCTCTGGTCTGTTTCACCTGCCCAGGGCCAGGATAGTATGCTGTATAGGGGCTCTGGTCTGTTTCACCAGCCCATGGCCAGGTTAGTATGCTGTATATGGGCTCTGGTCTGTTTCACCAGCCCAGGGCCAGGTTAGTATGCTGTATAGGGGCTCTGGTCTGTTTCACCTGCCCAGGGCCAGGTTAGTATGCTGTATAGGGGCTCTGGTCTGTTTCACCTGCCCAGGGCCAGGTTAGTATGCTGTATAGGGGCTCTGGTCTGTTTCACCAGCCCAGGGCCAGGTTAGTATGCTATATGGGCTCTGGTCTGTTTCACCAGCCCAGGGCCAGGTTAGTATGCTGTATATAGGCTCTGGTCGTAGTAGCTGTATAGCGTGACTGACTGAGCCCATGGAGGGGTTAGCTGCTGAGTCAACCGCGGCGCATCAGTAATGAGCTGCGGAGGTGTCGGTGCTTCTGCTTGTGATCCATCAGGGAGGAGGAACACAGAGCATTTGATCCATCAGGGAGGAGGAACACAGAGCTATTGATCTGCTCAGGGAGGAGGAACACAGAGCTATTGATCTGCTCAGGGAGGAGGAACACAGAGCCATTGATCCATCAGGGAGGAGGAACACAGAGCCATTGATCTGCTCAAGGAGGAGGAACACAGAGCCATTGATCTGCTCAAGGAGGAGGAACACAGTGCCATTGATCTGCTCAGGGAGGAGGAACACAGAGCCATTGATCCATCAGGGAGGAGGAACACATAGCCATTGATCTGCTCAGGAAGGAGGAACACAGAGCCATTGATCCATCAGGGAGGAGGAACACATAGCCATTGATCTGCTCAGGAAGGAGGAACACAGAGCCATTGATCCATCAGGGAGGAGGAACACAGAGCCATTGATCCGTCAGGGAGGAGGAACACAGAGCCATTGATCTGCTCAGGGAGGAGGAACACAGAGCCATTGATCTGCTCAGGGAGGAGGAACACAGAGCCATTGATCCATCAGGGAGGAGGAACACAGAGCCATTGATCCATCAGGGAGGAGGAACACAGAGCCATTGATCTGCTCAGGGAGGAGGAACACAGAGCTATTGATCTGCTCAGGGAGGAGGAACACAGAGCCATTGATCTGCTCAGGGAGGAGGAACACAGAGCCATTGATCTGCTCAGGGAGGAGAAACACAGAGCCATTGATCTTCTCAGGGAGGAACACAGAGCCATTGATCTGCTCAGGGAGAAGGAACACAGAGCCATTGATCTGCTCAGGGAGGAGAAACACAGAGCTATTGATCCATCAGAGATAAATCAGAGCTGGAACAGGCTGCTGAGATGGCCAATATCGAACTGCTAGGAATGAAAGGTAGAGTGGAGAAGAGAGGAGAGGGAGAGAGAGTGGGAAGAGAGAGGTAGAGTGCAGGTATACAGTAAAGTCAAAGAGAGGGGGATGAATTTTTTTTGGGTCGCAGTAGCATATATACGTGACGCTTGGCATTCAGGCCAGGTGTGTGCCTTTCCAAATCATGTCCAATCAATTGAATTTACAACAGGTGGACTCCATTCAAGTTGTAGAAACATCTCAAGGATGATCAATGGGAACAGGATGCACCTGAGCTCAATTTCGAGTCTCAAAGTAAAGGGTCTGATGTAAAAAAAAATATATAAAAACCTGTTTTCGCTTTGTCATTATGTGGTATTGTGTGTAGATTGATGAGGAAAACATTTAATTTAATCAATTTTAGAATAAGGCTGTAATGTAACAAAAGGTGGAAAAAGTCAAGGGGTCTGAATACTTTCAGAATGCACTGTGTGTATATATATATATATATATACACTGCTCAAAAAAATAAAGGGAACACTTAAACAACACAATGTAACTCCAAGTCAATCACACTTCTGTGAAATCAAACTGTCCACTTAGGAAGCAACACTGATTGACAATAAATTTCACATGCTGTTGTGCAAATGGAATAGACAACAGGTGGAAATTATAGGCAATTAGCAAGACACCCCCAATAAAGAAGTGGTTCTGCAGGTGGTGACCACAGACCACTTCTCAGTTCCTATGCTTCCTGGCTGATGTTTTGGTCACTTTTAAATGCTGGCGGTGCTTTCACTCTAGTGGTAGCATGAGACGGAGTCTACAACCCACACAAGTGGCTCAGGTAGTGCAGCTCATCCAGGATGGCACATCAATGCGAGCTGTGGCAAGAAGGTTTGCTGTGTCTGTCAGCGTAGTGTCCAGACCAAGACAATGCTAGACCTCATGTGGCTGGAGTGTGTCAGCAGTTCCTGCAAGAGGAAGGCATTGATGCTATGGACTGGCCCGCCCGTTCCCCAGACCTGAATCCAATTGAGCACATCTGGGACATCATGTCTCGCTCCATCCACCAACGCCACGTTGCACCACAGACTGTCCAGGAGTTGGCGGATGCTTTAGTCCAGGTCTGGGAGGAGATCCCTCAGGAGACCATCCGCCACCTCATCAGGAGCATGCCCAGGCGTTGTAGTGAGGTCATACAGGCACGTGGAGGCCACACACACTACTGAGCCTCATTTTGACTTGTTTTAAGGACATTACATCAAAGTTGGATCAGCCTGTAGTGTGGTTTTCCACTTTAATTTTGAGGGTGACTCCAAATCCAGACCTCCATGGGTTGATAAATTTGATTTCCATTGATAATTTTTGTGTGATTTTGTTGTCAACACATTCAACTATGTAAAGAAAAAAGTATTTAATAAGATGATTTCATTCATTCAGAACTAGGATGTGTTGTTTAAGTGTTCCCTTTATTTTTTTTAGCAGTGTATATATATATATACAGCCTATATTTATTTATTTATTTATTTTTATGGCACACCTGTCTTATTCGCGCCCATCTCAGTGAACTAATCCATTGCGGCGGCCGTGGGGATGGCACAGTCCAAGAATAAGGGGAGTGTGGTTGCACAATGCACGTCTCTCTCCAGAATGCGCTCTCTACCGCCAATTTGTGCACATTCATTGATTCATAACTTCATTGTTTGAATTGTTTGTGTTTGATTGTTAGTCTATCAATTCCCCATTACATATATCACCAGTAGTACATGTACCATTAATTCCTATAATTTCTAATCTACAATGTTTGTTTGGTTGGTTATGGTAATGTCTGTTAATACATTCAATATAATATTATTCCAGTCTTTTACGTTCTCATTGTCGGAGTGGATACATTGTTTGCAGAGCGCACAACCAATGCTACACCTGTAAGATGTACGTTTTGGTTTATTTCATTCCATTTACGAGTTTTGTCAGTTTAGTCATTGACTTTTGTTTGGAGCGCTCCTGTCAATGTTGAGTAAGGATGCGCACCTGATTACAAATAGAAGTAGGCCTATAGGCTACCTGGCCTGCGTGCAAATATAGCCATATAAATGTGCCCATTTGGGGATCTGATAGTATTTCTGATTGGCTTAACGCACCACCATTAATGAGCTGTGGAGCTTCTCAAAGTAGTGTTTTCTTCACCTCAAACAGCAAGCAAACAAAGTCTGTTTTTACATCCATTGAGAATGACAATAGTTCCTCAATGTATTTGAAAAATCTTTCCAGCTCTCTCCCTTTTGATAACCACTCAGCGTGAAAAGGGAAAAATGTCATGCTCTGATCCATTGGAAACATCATAAAATAGGATTACTTCTTATCCCTTGTGCAAGTAGCATACAGCTGTGTCTGTCCCGAGCAAGTTGATAGTTGATATAATGTTTCAAGTTAGTTGCAGACAGGCCATGCATAGCCAATGTGATTTATAGGATATTTATTTTTATCAGGATATTTTCTACCTGCAGGCTGCAATCTTTTTATTTGTTGGCTTTATAGGCAATTTTTACATACAGTAGTTGGCAATGGCAATAGAAGTTACTTTTTAGGTTTGTGTCATTTTCATTTAGATTTGGATTGAATTTTGATTAACCACATGACAATGATTTTGAGATACGAAGATGTTATTATAAATTAAATGAAACTGTTCCACGAAAATGTGCATATGAAAGCCATAACTGGCACACAGTTCGGTAGAAATGGTAAGATAAATTGGCATTCCACATGAGAAAGTTTGCTGACTCGTGGTGTAACCTATTACAGGCATCTGTAGGAGAGTAATGAAAGCCAGTAGGACCGGGAGGAGGATGGTCAGGACAGGTTAAGGTTTTTTCTTCTGGTTATCTTGATCCCTCTTGAGTCATGTGTGTCTTATTTCATCAAACAGAGCGCTTATTAAAGCATCAGGCAAGCTCAATGCATACATAGTTGATTTTATTAAACAGATAGGCTGTGTCTATATATGGAAAAATACATGTTAAAATGTTTCAACCAATCGACTGGTCGAAAGAACAGACAACTTTCACTCGACCAATACTTCTTTTAGTCGGGGACAGCCCTAATCATAATGTAACCAGTCCTGTAGCTGTCTTATTCCGTTTTCACTCCATTGTCTTTCACCTTGGCGCATCCTCAGCTAAAAATGTACACTCCTACGTGATCACAACCTCCTCTCCTCCTCTCTCTCCCCAATGAGCTGTGAGATATATGATTTATTGGCCTGTTGGTTACTGGGTAATAACCCACTAAGAGAGGAGACACAGGGTGCGCTCCTCTGCTCAGGTGTTGCTGACACATGCCAGATCTTAAAACGCCTGGATAGGTATTTTACGTATCAGCTAACCACATCATATGCGATGGCACAGGTGATGACGTGGCACGCAACCATTGGTTGGTGCATGCAACGTCTGAGCAGGGGAACGTGACCACAGTGATCAGTTTTCTCAGATGACCTTTGACCCCTTCTGTCTCCTTGAACTGTCCCCAGACGACCAGGAGGTTCCCTGCATGAATCTTTATGAGGGGTTGGAAAATCTGGCCCTGGATGTCCACTATGTGTGCAGGATTTTGTTCCAGACCAGCTCTAGCACCTAATTCAACGTATCCTAAAAGGTGCTGCATGGTCAATCTGACATCTGCATTGGCCGTGAAGCATTTACGGTGATATGGCCTCTGCAGAAGTCAGGGCATTCATACGTATTGCACTTCACGGTGCAGCGTAGAGCTGTTGAGCAGAGCTGTTGTGAAGGAAGTTGTCAAGGAAGTAAGTTTGTGTTTATACAGGACCTCCTGACCCCACCTACCGTCAACCAATCATGTCAATGCGGAGCTCTACGGAGCCCTCCGCATTGTTACAACATTTGGGAGGCGCAAGGCGATGTGGTACGGAGCTCAATTTGGCCTCTGCAAGCCTCCGGAGGCTCCACAATTGCGTCACACCCTCCATACGGAGCCTCCGACCACATCTACTGATCAAGGATAAATTGGCTTTAAGCCTGCACATACTGTGGCACCTGTATGTGGTTCTAATGTCCCTTCCTGCACGCTGGATGCTTACCTGATCTGCCTGACAAGACCTTACTGTTATCTCCACTACTCTGTCCCCATTCCAGTGGAAAACAGGATGTGCATGAATAGTGATGCTATCAGGGGCTTTAATGAACAGCTGTTCTGCTTTCAACCGGGCCATTTCAGCCTAGTCATTTGACAGAGGCTATATACAGAAATAACTTCGTAATGTTATTAGATTGAAATATATGGTTGTAGAACTCAGGGGCCAAGGTTCTGTCCATGTTGGCTGTGGCCCATTGATAGGCCTCTCTGGGGAAACCAACACCCTATTCTGACTGATTCAATACAGAGGGACATCGACCCTCCAAAGCTCTGCTGGCTCTTATTCTTTTTCTGAATTATTGATGGAATAATGATGGATGTTTTCAATTTCAGCCCCACAATGCGATCCAGACAGGGCCCAATCTTGTAAGAATTGATTGCTAATTGTATTGCTGGTGAAGTTTGGAGTAGAACCTGAAGTGAGTTAGAAATTGAGCTGCAGTAGGGCCAATATTGCAGTTTGTGCCTATGATTTCATATAGCCTTCTCTGAATAGTGAATGTAGTGACTGAATCTCATAAGGCCCCAGAAAACAGTGTGGGAAACTGAGGAACGTGATCTCTTGATGGATGACGCGTCCCCTTACAAGCGTAATATAAACTGGTAAAACGAGCCTGCAAAAAAGTGTCAGACAGCAGACACTATACCAGCCTCGTTCATGGGGCTACTGTCCCTTTAAATCCGAAGCCCTCAGCCCGCCCTTAGATGTGAACACCCGTAGTCAAGGCTCCACCGGAGACTGGGGTCGTTGTCTGGTGTAGGAGCATCATCTAACCTTGTTGCAGGGAGACAATTATTAAGAGCCACGCCGAGAAAAAGCCTTTTCTAGACCATTAGAGTCGGCCCGATGAAACGGAGGCGGTGGAGGTCTGTGGGCTTGGGATATTCTCACAACCAGGAGTCGGGAGCTTACCCGACAGCGAGGCCGAGGGAAAGGAGACGAGTGACTGGCGTGCTCCATCTGTTCTCGCCGGGGCTCGTTGTGTCAGCTGGGTAAACTATTCCGTCACGTCCAGACCTGCTTGCCTTTCTCTCCCACCTCCATTATTTAGCGCAGCCCGATGATGGAAAATGTTCCTCCGACGCTCAGTGTGTGTGCAAGTCGTGCTGATCGCAGCTTCGCCTTGATTTTAAACGAGGAAACTACAAAAGAGGGGGGACCCAGTAGGGAAGCAGTGCAGCGTCGGATCAGGTTCTCTTGGGTGATAATGCAGGTGCTCTGTGCGCACATAGGACGATGTAACAAGTCCCCCTGGTGTTAGATAAACAAATACACAAGGTTTCCGCAACGATAAAAGGAGTCAAACCCACGTTGTTTGTTTGACCATTGTGCATCCCTCAGCACATTCTATATAGGGGGTCCCGTGGGCGTTGAGCGGCTTGTGTGTGTATTGGTGATGGAGCAATAGCATCGAGCGAGGCGAGAACGCACTGAAAGAAGAGGGGCTGTTTGGAATGGGGAGGGGGGGACGGGACGTCATTGACATCGACCGCCACTCCGCCAGCTTACATCAGCATACAGTTAGCCCTACCTACCCGTTGTTTCTGCCCTCCACTTTTTAACTGTAAACCACGTCTCTTATGTCTCTGTCTCCCACACACACTTACTTACCTTCACCTTTCTCCCATCAATCGAACGGTGCAGGACCCTCTTGCTCATCTGCCGGCTACCGCAAGGCAGATGATGAGATGTCCGGGACTACTTCTCAGGCGGATCCAATAGATGCCACGGCGCGGACGATTCTGCTCAACCAACCTCAGAACACTAAATTCTGTGATAACCATGTCAGGTAAGATTTCATCTGGCTACAGCATCATTATCATCAAGTCCCTGAATAGAGACTTCAAATATCTTTCCAGACGGTTTGTGATATTATGATTGCCTACAATATAGTTTGTTTATTGTTTTAGGAATTTGTTTTCTTATTTTCATTTTGTTTTTGTTAAATAGTTTTTGAGATACATTTACATTACATTTACGTCATTTAGCAGACGCTCTTATCCAGAGCGACTTACAAATTGGTGCATTCACCTTATAGCCAGTGGGATAACCACTTTATTTTTTTTAAATTATATACATTTTTTAATTATTGATAGGCTATAGGAGATAATGGGCCATTTATGGAACAGTAAATTATCATCAATTATGTATTCAATGACTGGAGAAAGGCATCAAAGGGTTGTTGTTTTAAGACTCCCCTGTTAGTGAGTCTGGGGAAAGTGCTTGACATGAACATTTAGGCTACTGTCATGTGAACAATATTAGCATTTTTCGCACATCATATCAAAACATCTATAAATGACTTTGTTGAACTTCACAATCAATTTTAGATACTTTCGGTTGATTTGGACATGATGCGCAAAAAATGCTAATACTGGTCCCATGACTTGAATGGGATTTGTGCTACAAATGCTAAAATGTTAGCATATGGAAACAGTGCCAGGGAAACTAAACCAAAGCATTAATTGCTGTCATACCTTGTCCATAGACTGCTTACAGGTTAAGGAAACCAATGTGTCATTTTGTAATTTGGGGGAACTATCTCTTTAATCAATAATGACTCCAGTATTTTTAAAGCAGGCACTGAAAGAAAAGTAACTACAGAGAGTTAATAGAACTGCTTCAGGTAGTAATGGTAGACATTAAGTAGCCTAGCTTGAAATTAAATAGAATAGAACAGTTTCCAAAGTTTGAAGGGAATTTGTTTTGCTCAGGAAAAATATCCCCAAATCTAACAAGATCTACTGTATGATCCCAGTGTGGTCACTGGTCATGTTACTCTGTGCTGTCCTGACCAGATGAAGCAAACAACCTTCTCATACTACATTTTAAAATGGATACTCATTCCGAAATGCCAAAAGCCTAGTTGGAGACAGAGTTTTGGCTTCAATTAAACACAATACATTTGTATTGTAGGCCTACTTTCAATTTGGTAGACTGGGAAACAGCAGGGTTGGGGTCAATTCCATTTAAATTCCAGTAAATTCAGGAAGTACACTGAAATTACAATAACAATTATCTTCAATGCTTTTTAATGAGGAAAAAATTGGAATTAGAATTTGGGTTACTTTCTGAATTGACTGGAATTGAAATGTAATTGTTCCCAACCCTGGAAAGCAGGGGATCTAGCCTAAACAAATCCAGTCTCTAAAGCGACAACATTCACAACCAGTTGGTGAATGTTTTGGTGTGTGGCTATCTCTCATGGGCAGGGTTATGGGTAGGGCCCAAATGGAATCTCCATCTGTGGGGAATCTCTTTTACAAACACTCCCCCAGCTGTCGGCTGCATATTCGATGGTGACGACGACACTGGAGCTATAAATGTGAAGTCGTATATCCTTGCAGACCAGTAGTATTGTGGTTTGGTTCTACTTCACACCACCAGGGTACCAATGGATTGTTTACATTTGTTATTACCCCTCAACGTATTTATGTTGGCTTGAGGAGATAGTGTTGAGTTCAGTGGTGTGCAGCAATGTCAGAATACAAATAGAATAGTTATGCTTCTCTTATGTAGAATAGGACATCATGTTTGCTCTATATGCCCTACTATTCCCCTCTATCTGGAACATTTAGGAGGCTATGCTCTCCTGAACATTACCCTGGCGCCTATAGAATCCATCAGGTCCTAGTTACGTGCGTCGAAGCCTGTCGTCAGTCGGCAAATACACCTCATCGATCTGTCTTTACTGTCAGGAGATTACATTCTGCTCTGATAGGGGCCAATTTCAGGTCCGTTAATGAGATTAAGGTGGGCCTTCGTCAATTTGTCTTATTGGATCACCAGGCCTTTTCTTGGCCAGTGATTGGACAGTCTGGCTCTGGAGACATGCCATGTGTATGTCTGTGCTTTGTGTTTTATGGCTTCACTGCTCCTATTGATTAATCTGAGATTAAGTTCCTATAGCTCTGATCCCCTCTCCTCTTCTATGTTCCTCTTCCACCACTTCTTCTCTGCCTTCACTACATGTTTTATTCACAGCCCTGTGTCCCTGTGTCCCTGTGTCCCTGTATCCCTGTGTCCCTGTGTCCCTGTGTCTCTGTGGTCCTGTCTCTGTGTCCCTGTGTCCCTGTGTCCCTGTCTCTGTGTCCCTGTGTCTCTGTGTCTCTGTGTCCCTGTGTCTCTGTGTCTCTGTGTCCTGTGTCCCTGTCTCTGTGTCCCTGTCTCTGTGTCCCTGTGTCTCTGTGTCCCTGTGTCCCTGTGTCTATCTGTCTATGTGTCTCTGTGTCCCTGTGTCCTGTGTCCCTGTCTCTGTGTCCCTGTCTCTGTGTCTCTGTGTCTCTGTGTCCCTGTGTCCCTGTGTCCCTGTGTCCCTGTGTCCCTGTGTCTCTGTGTCCCTGTGTCTCTGTGTCCCTGTGTCCCTGTGTCCCTGTGTCTCTGTGACCCTGTGCATGAGTGAAAATCTCCTACACCTGTCAATCAGTCGCCACAGCAACACAACCACCATTAACAAAAACTTGATGTAGATGGTGTCCCTAGGCACAGCTCTAGAATCAGCTTAAACTCGGCAGTTTCCTAACCTTAACCATTAGGGAAGAAATGTAAAAACTGACCATAGATCAGCCTCTAGGGGCAATCATAACTCATTATCAAACACAGTAACCGCAGTAACACTCAGACAACCACCATAGCTTCTGTCACATGTCAATATACTGTAATTATCACAACCACAAGCTGCCCTAATATCATACGAGCATTACCATCACAATTACATGGCCACATTATCAATTCAAACTGCATTTCCTGTCTACACAGCGAACACTAGCAACCAACTCATTTATGACAAAACTAGTGTGTGTCTGTGGTATCATTTGTCTGTTAGATTAGATAAAAGCAACTTTAACGGGTGGATCAGATGTGTTTATCTCAACACACTGAGATACCAGAAAAAGGTGTGTATGTGTGTGTGCACGTGTGCATGTGTGTGTATCCGGTTCAGCAGCTGCTGTTACGTCTGGTATTTGATATCCTGGTCTTTGTGTGTGACTGTGGGCTCGTCTCCAAGGAGATTTACATATGATGGAGGATTTAGATACTCTCGTACACACACACACACACACAAACACACATTAACACACCCTTGAGTTAGCTATATTGGCCAGGATAAAGATGGACCCTGAAGGGAAGGCTGATATATTTATTATTGTCTCTCAAAAAGCTCTTATAGCTGCTGGCTATTATCAATGCTAATGATTGCTGTTGTCTGATCAATACAGGTGATTGACTGACAAGGTGAGCCTTCCAAGGCATCATACACCCCTATTTAGGAGGTTTGGCTAAATATAAAGCTTTGAATAGTGAGGTTCGGTCCATTTGCGGGGGTGTGAAGGTGTGCAGCCCATAATAGATCCTTGGTAACACTTTACTTGACACCCAGCATCATAACGCGTTATGCCATGGTCATAACCATGTCATAACATGTCATAACAGCTGACATAACTTGTCAAAACCTGTCATAAATGGTCAATGACCCATATATTTACACATGTTGTGACATATTGCATTATTTTATGGCTGGTTATGACACCTACATAAGAGTGTCAAAACCCACATTTATTCAAATGTATTTTTTCCCTGCCAAGAAGTTTCCTTTCGTTTGAAAGTTTGTTTCTTAAGTTCTTTGTTGTTGTTGTAATGAATTCTTTACAGTCATGTTTTTATTTATTTTATAACTTGTAGAAAATACGCTTTATGGCACTGTGATAAAGCATTATGACCATCCTGTGTCATTTAACTTGGACTAAGAAAATACACTTTATGACATTGTCAAGAGGCATTATGACCATCCTGTGTCACTTTACTTGGACTAAGAAAATGCACTTTATGACACTGTCAAGAAGCGTTATGACCATCCTGTGTCACTTTACTTGGACTAAGAAAATGCACTTTATGACACTGTCAAGAAGCGTTATGACCATCCTGTGTCACTTTACTTGGACTAAGAAAATGCACTTTATGACACTGTCAAGAAGCGTTATGACCATCCTGTGTCACTTTACTTGGACTAAGAAAATGCACTTTATGACACTGTCAAGAAGCGTTATGACATCATAATCATATAAGCCAGATAGGCCTATCCAGGCACATGCCATTATGTCAGTCATCAGTCACAAAGAGGGTGTCTTGTTCTGCCCCTGCATTCATCCCAGTCATCAGAAACAGAGCATTGGGGTAGGTGCATGTCTGACATCAATGTGTGTTCAATTACAATGATCATTTAATATGGTCCATTTCAGAAAATGTTATATAACTTAAACATACTGTTGACACGTAGGCTATGGTGTAATGGAATGTTTTGCCTTGTGTGGTAAGTTTTGTGGGTTTTTACACTCTAATGTAGGTGTCATAACCATCCATAAAATAACACAATATATGTCACAACAGGTCTAAATGTTTCATGACAGTTTTATGACCATAGTATGACATGGTTATGACGCTGGATATCAAGTAAAGTGCTACCAGATCCGGTTATGTTTTGCTACCTGTAACAGGAATTTCCAGTTGAACAAAAGGGAGAGTAGTCGTTGATAACATCAATCAAAATCATTTCAGTTCAATTGCAAGTTGCAACATGCAGCTCTTGGAGACAGGCCCTTTAAATTCTAATCAGACAGTACTCAATGTTCTCTAAACATCAGCCTGAGAGGAGTGTACGAAGTCAAAACAGAAGGCAGTAACTTTGCCAGCTGCTACAGAATCACATAGTATTCATACAGTGTGGAAAAAAGTATTTAGTCAGCCACCAATTGTGCAAATTCTCCCACTTAAAAAGATGAGAGAGGCCTGTAATTTTCATCATAGGTACACGTCAACTATGACAGACAAATTGAGAAAAATAATTCCAGAAAATCACATTGTAGGATTTTAAATTAATTTATTTGCAAATTATGGTGGAAAATAAGTATTTGGTCACCTACAAACAAGCAAGATTTCTGGCTCTCACAGACCTGTAACTTCTTCTTTAAGAGGCTCCTCTGTCCTCCATTCATTACCTGTATTAATGGCACCTGTTTGAACTTGTTATCAGTATAAAAGTCACCTGTCCACAACCTCAAAGAGTCACACTCCAAACTCCACTATGGCCAAGACCAAAGAGCTGTCAAAGGACACCAGAAACAAAATTGTAGACCTGCACCAGGCTGGGAAGACTGAATCTGCAATAGGTAAGCAGCTTGGTTTGAAGAAATCAACTGTGGGAACAATTATTAGGAAATGGAAGACATACAAGACCACTGATAATCTCCCTCGATCTGGGGCTCCACGCAAGATCTCACCCCGTGGGGTCAAAATGATCACAAGAACGGTGAGCAAAAATCCCAGAACCACACGGGGGGACCTAGTGAATGACCTGCAGAGAGCTGGGACCAAAGTAACAAAGCCTACCATCAGTAACACACTACGCCGCCAGGGACTCAAATCCTGCAGTGCCAGACGTGTCCCCCTGCTTAAGCCAGTACATGTCCAGGCCCGTCTGAAGTTTGCTAGAGTGCATTTGGATGAACCAGAAGAGGATTGGGAGAATGTCATATGGTCAGATGAAACCAAAATATAACTTTTTGGTAAAAACTCAACTCGCCGTGTTTGGAGGACAAAGAATGCTGAGTTGCATCCAAAGAACACCATACCTACTGTGAAGCATGGGGGTGGAAACATCATGCTTTGGGGCTGTTTTTCTGCAAAGGGACCAGGACGACTGATCCGTGTAAAGGAAAGAATGAATGGGGCCATGTATCGTGAGATTTTGAGTAAAAACCTCCTTCCATCAGCAAGGGCATTGAAGATGAAACGTGGCTGGGTCTTTCAGCATGACAATGATCCCAAACACACCGCCCGGGCAACGAAGGAGTGGCTTCGTAAGAAGCATTTCAAGGTCCTGGAGTGGCCTAGCCAGTCTCCAGATCTCAACCCCATAGAAAATCTTTGGAGGGAGTTGAAAGTCTGTGTTGCCCAGCGACAGCCCCAAAACATCACTGCTCTAGAGGAGATCTGCATGGAGGAATGGGCCAAAATACCAGCAACAGTGTGTGAAAACCTTGTGAAGACTTACAGAAAACGTTTGACCTGTGTCATTGCCAACAAAGGGTATATAACAAAGTATTGAGAAACTTTTGTTATTGACCAAATACCTATTTTTCCACCATAATTTGCAAATAAATTCATAAAAAATCCTACAATGTGATTTTCTGGATTTTTTAAATTCTCATTTTGTCTGTCATAGTTGACGTGTACCTATGATGAAAATTGCAGGCCTCTCTCATCTTTTTAAGTGGGAGAACTTGCACAATTGGTGGCTGACTAAATACTTTTTTCCCCACTGTATTGTCATCAGTACTATAAGAATCAGTGTGTCCTCAGCCACTGTAAAACGATATAAGAACAATCCAGAACATCAGTAACAGGTCTAGTGACCATCAACCAGTACACAAATGAGTGTCACAAATAGAACACTGGAAATCATGTGCATTACAGAAAAGGGAAAAAATATATGCTAAGCATTGTGTTAATACCTATTAACTGAATATTAACTTTATTCATCTTAAATATTCCCGTTTCACCGCCAGAGGACATTTTGAGTCTAATTGTATTGTCTCTCTAATGGGGTTTCATGTGCATCGATAATTTTAGTGGAGATTTTTAAAGAATGTTTTGAAGAAGGGATTTAACTCTAGTGACTACATATGTGTTACCCTAGAGACCACAAGAAAGTTTCTGCAAAATAAAATCAAACTCCCTATTTTTGTCTACAGTATATACAGAGCCCAAGGGGGATTACTTTTTTGGTGTGCATATTTGTGCTTCATTACCGTGGTGACTAACCCTGTGTCTTCCCTGTATCCCCCCTCCTCCTCCTCCTCCTTCTCCTCCTTCTACTTCTCCTCAGTACCACTAAGTACGGGGTGCTCACCTTCTTGCCTCGTTTCCTGTATGAGCAGATCCGCCGCGCCGCCAACGCCTTCTTCCTCTTCATCGCCCTGATGCAGGTAGGCCACGCCCAGTACAGGTGGAGGGCGCAACGTCAAATGTGTTGTCTAGAGAAGATAATATTCTCTGTCGCGTAGAACTATAAAACGAATCAGCTCTGTCCATTACATTTCTATCTGTAACCTGCATTGACAACCTGACCGTGTCTAACCAAACCGTCAGTGTTTTCTCAACATTGTCTCTGTGTTCTTCCTCTCAGCAAATCCCTGATGTGTCTCCTACGGGTCGCTACACCACCCTGGTACCACTCATCTTCATCCTCACTGTGGCCGGGATCAAAGAGATCATAGAGGACTATGTAAGTAGGACGGACACAGCTCAACAGTCACAGCTCAACAGACACAGCTCAGCTCCCCCGCTGTGGAACAACACCCTGCAGAGTTTCTAAATCTCCCCCTCTGTTCCAAAACAATGGCTTAGCCAGCACTGTGCCATTCTTGTGCGTCTAATGTGACAGAAAAAGGGAGGGGACTCATAAGGAACTAACACCCCCTCTCTGTCTCTTTACAGCAAAGACACAAGGCAGACAACACAGTCAACAAGAAAAAGACCACAGGTATTGGACGTGTGTGCCCATGCTAGCCAGTTTCATCAGTGAATTCCATGTAAACTCAGCAAGAAAAGAAATGTCCTCTCACTGTCAACTGCGTTTATTTTCAGCAAACATAACATGTGTAAATATTTGTATGAACATAACAAGATTCAACAACTGAGACATAAACTGAACAAGTTCCATAGACATATGACTAACAGAAATGGAGTAATGTGTCCCTGAACAAAAGGGGGGGTCAAAATCAAAAGTAACAGTCAGTATCTGGTGTGACCACCAGCTGCATTAAGTACTGCAGTGCATCTCCTCCTCATGGACTGCACCAGATTTACCAGTTCTTGCTGTGAGATGTTACCCCACTCTTCCACCAAGGCACCTGCAAGTTCCCTGACATTTCTGGGGGGAATGGCCCTAGCCCTCACCCTCCGAACCAACAGGTCCCAGACGTGCTCAATGGGATTGAGATCCGGGCTCTTCGCTGACATTCCTGTCTTGCAGGAAATCACGCACAGAACGAGCAGTATGGCTGGTGGCATTGTCATGCTGAAGGGTCAGGATGAGCCTGCAGGAAGGGTACCACAAGAGGGAGGAGGATGTCTTCCCTGTAACGCACAGCGTTGAGATTGCCTGCAATGACAACAAGCTCAGTCCGATGATGCTGTGACACACCGCCCCAGACCATGACAGACCCTCCACCTCCAAATCGATCCCGCTCCAGAGTACAGGCCTCGGTGTAACGCTCATTCCTTCGACAATAAACGTGAATCCGACCATCACCCCTGGTGAGCAAAACCACAACTCGTCAGTGAAGAGCACTTTTTGCCAGTCCTGTCTGTTCCAGCAACAGTGGGTTTGTGCCCATAGGCGACGTTGTTGCCAGTGATGTCTGGTGAGGACCTGCCTTACAACAGGCCTACAAGCCCTCAGTCCAGCCTCTCTTAGCCTATTGCGGACAGTCTGAGCACTGATGGAGGGATTGTGCGTTCCTGGTGTAACTCGGGCAGTTGTTGTTGCCATCCTGTACCTGTCCCACAGGTGTGATGTTCAGATGTACCGATCCTGTGCAGGTGTTGTTACACGTGTTCTGCCACTGCGAGGACGATCAGCTGTCCGTCCTGTCTCCCTGTAGCGCTGTCTTAGGCGTCTCACAGTACGGACATTGCAATTTGTTGCACTGGCCACATCTGCAGTCCTCATGCCTCCTTGCAGCATGCCTAAGGCATGTTCACGCAGATGAGCAGGGACCCTGGGCATCTTTCTTTTGGTGTTTTTCAGAGTCAGTAGAAATACCTCTTTAGTGTCCTAAGTTTTCATAACTGTGACCTTAATTGCCTACCGTCTGTAAGCTGTTAGTGTCTTAACGACCGTTCCACAGGTGCATGTTCATTAATTGTTTATGGTTCATTGAACAAGCATGGGAAACAGTGTTTAAACCCTTTCAGGATCCTGAAAAAGGGATGTTTCTTTTTTTGCTGAGTTTAGTTTAAGGAATAGACAGTTGTGCTTTAGGAAAGAGCAGCAGTATATGAAGTGTATAGGCTAACAGCTCTGTTGTCATTGTGTCTCAGTTCTGAGGAATGGAGCCTGGCAGACCATCATATGGAAACAGGTAACATTACACTCATCCTCTTCTCTCAACAGCCAGTCTGACTAGTGGTTACAGATGGAGCCGACAGTTCTTTCCACAACACACGACCTGAACATGGAAAAACTCCTAACTAGGAGCACAAGCATTTCGCTACACCCGCAATAACATCTGCTAAATATATGTACAGTGGGGAGAACAAGTATTTGATACACTGCCGATTTTGCAGGTTTTCCTACTTACAAAGCATGTAGAGGTCTGTAATTTTTATCATAGGTACACTTCAACTGTGAGAGACGGAATCCAAAACAAAAATCCAGAAAATCACATTGTATGATTTTTAAGTAATTAATTTGCATTTTATTGCATGACATAAGTATTTGATACATCAGAAAAGCAGAACTTAATATTTGGTACAGAAACCTTTGTTTGCAATTACAGAGATCATACGTTTCCTGTAGGTCTTGACCAGGTTTGCACACACTGCAGCAGGGATTTTGGCCCACTCCTCCATACAGACCTTCTCCAGATCCTTCAGGTTTCGGGGCTGTCGCTGGGCAATACGGACTTTCAGCTCCCTCCAAAGATTTTCTATTGGGTTCAGGTCTGGAGACTGGCTAGGCCACTCCAGGACCTTGAGATGCTTCTTACGGAGCCACTCCTTAGTTGCCCTGGCTGTGTGTTTCGGGTCGTTGTCATGCTGGAAGACCCAGCCATGACCCATCTTCAATGCTCTTACTGAGGGAAGGAGGTTGTTGGCCAAGATCTCGCGATACATGGCCCCATCCATCCTCCCCTTAATACGGTGCAGTCGTCCTGTCCCCTTTGCAGAAAAGCATCCCCAAAGAATGATGTTTCCACCTTCATGCTTCGCGGTTGGGATGGTGTTCTTGGGGTTGTACTCATCCTTCTTCTTCCTCCAAACACGGCGAGTGGAGTTTAGACCAAAAAGCTCAATTTTTGTCTCATCAGACCACATGACCTTCTCCCATTCCTCCTCTGGATCATCCAGATGGTCATTGGTAAACTTCAAACGGGCCTGGACATGCGCTGACTTGAGCAGGGGGATTTTAATCCATGACGGCGTAGTGTGTTACTAATGGTTTTCTTTGAGACTGTGGTCCCAGCTCTCTTCAGGTCATTGACCAGGTCCTGTCGTGTAGTTCTGGGCTGATCCCTCACCTTCCCCATGATCATTGATGCCCCACGAGGTGAGATCTTGCATGGCGCCCCAGACCGAGGGTGATTGACCGTCATCTTGAACTTCTTCCATTTTCTAATAATTGCGCCAACAGTTGTTGCCTTCTCACCAAGCTGCTTGCCTATTGTCCTGTAGCCCATCCCAGCCTTGTGCAGGTCTACAATTTTATCCCTGATGTCCTTACACAGCTCTCTGGTCTTGGCCATTGTGGAGAGGTTGGAGTCTGTTTGATTGAGTGTGTGGACAAGTGTCTTTTATACAGGTAACGAGTTCAAACAGGTGCAGTTAATACAGGTAATAAGTGGAGAACAGGAGGGCTTCTTAAAGAAAAACTAACAGGTCTGTGAGATCCGGAATTCTTACTGGTTGGTAGGTGATCAAATACTTATGTCTCGCTTCCGCATTGTCTCCGTGCTGTTGTTGCTGTGCTGTTTGTTGCTACTTGGCTACCTGCCAAACTATTCACGTTTTACTTTTAATAAACGTTTAATCAATCTCTGTGTTCAACAAATTTACCAACTTTTTAGTTTTGTCCTCACTCATCTTTTTTCGTTAAACTTTTTCACCCCGGACGTTTATCCCGAGACAGAAGAGTCATTTTCCTGTGCGTTTTAGCTGCCAACTTTACGTTATTTTCCATCGCAACTTTTTTCCCTTATTCAACTTTTTCACTCCGGACGCTTTATCTGGACGTGGTTCATCAACATCTTCAACATCTTCAACAGCCGAAGCTAAGTAGTAACATTAACATGATGTCTTCTAATTGCAGTCGCTGTACTCATAATATACAGGAGAATTCTCGCCTTACGGCGAGAATAGCTGTGCTACAAGCCCAGCTTCAGACGCAATCGTTAGGCAAGGGCAATATCAGTGTAGGAAAGGAAGAAACAGCGTCTGTGCCACCAGTAAGTACAGACAGTAACGTTAGTATAAATCCCCCCGCACAGTCCCCGCAGCCGGACAACTTTCTCATGGCTTCTGGAGGGAAATACTGTTGGAATGCTCAACCGGTGTCGCTCATTCAGCCGACAGAAACCTTCAACCGGTTTTCCCCATTATGTAGCGAGTCGGAGTCTGAGTCTGAGTCTTCTCTAGTCTCTACTCCTCCCGTTACGGGGTCTGAGACTCCGAAGGCTCCCACCATTAGCTCTGACAAATTGAAAACCCTAGTCATTGGCGACTCCATTACCCGCAGTATTAGACTTAAAACGAATCACCCAGCGATCATACACTGTTTACCAGGGGGCAGGGCTACCGACGTTAAGGCTAATCTAAAGATGGTGCTGGCTAAAGCTAAAACTGGCGAGTGTAGAGAGTATAGAGATATTGTTATCCACGTCGGCACCAACGATGTTAGGATGAAACAGTCAGAGGTCACCAAGTGCAACATAGCTTCAGCGTGTAAATCAGCTAGAAAGATGTGTCGGCATCGAGTAATTGTCTCTGGCCCCCTCCCAGTTAGGGGAAGTGACGAGCTCTACAGCAGAGTCTCAGCACTTAATCGCTGGTTGAAAACTGTTTTCTGCCCCTCCCAAAAGATAACATTTGTGGATAATTGGCCCTCTTTCTGGGACTCACCCACAAACAGGATCAAGCCTGACCTGCTGAGGAGTGACGGACTCCATCCTAGCTGGAGGGGTGCTCTCCTCTTATCTACCAACATAGATAGGGCTCTAACTCCTCTAGCCCCACAGTGAAATAGGGTGCAGGCCAGGCAGCAGGCTGTTAGCCAACCTGCCAGCTTAGTGGAGTCTGCCAATAGCACAGTCAGTGTAGTCAGCTCAGCCATACCCATTGAGACTGTGTCTGTGCCTCGACCTAGGTTGGGCAAAACTAAACATGGCGGTGTTCACCCTAGCAATCTTATTAGGATAAAGACCTCCTCCATTCCTGCCATTATTGAAAGAGATTGTGATACCTCACATCTCAAAATAGGGTTACTTAATGTTAGATCCCTCACTTCAAAGGCAGTCATAGTCAATGAACTAATCACTGATCATAATCTTGATGTGATTGGCCTGACTGAAACATGGCTTAAGCCTGATGAATTTGCTGTGTTAAATGAGGCCTCACCTCCTGGTTACACTAGTGACCATATTCCCCGTGCATCCCGCAAAGGCGGAGGTGTTGCTAACATTTACGATAGCAAATTTCAATTTACAAAAAAAAAAATGGCGTTTTCATCTTTTGAGCTTCTAGTCATGAAATCTATGCAGCCTACTCAATCACTTTTTATAGCTACTGTTTACAGGCCTCCTGGGCCATATACAGCGTTCCTCTCTGAGTTTCCTGAATTCCTATCAGACCTTGTAGTCATAGCAGATCATATTCTAATTTTTGGTGATTTTAATATTCACATGGAGAAGTCCACAGACCCACTCCAAAAGTCTTTCGGAGCCATTATCGACTCAGTGGGTTTTGTCCAACATGTCTCTGGACCTACTCACTGCCACAGTCATACTCTGGACCTAGTTTTGTCCCATGGAATAAATGTTGTAGATCTTAATGTTTTTCCACAAAATCCTGGACTATCGGACCACCATTTTATTACGTTTGCAATCGCAACAAATAATCTGCTCAGACCCCAACCAAGGAGCATCAAAAGTCGTGCTATAAATTCTCAGACAACACAAAAATTCATTGATGCCCTTCCAGACTCCTTCTGCCTACCCAAGGACGTCAGAGGACAAAAATCAGTTAACCACTTAACTGAGGAACTCAATTTAACCTTGCGCAATACCCTAGATGCAGTTGCACCCCTAAAAACGAAAAACATTTGTCATAAGAAACTAGCTCCCTGGTATACAGAAAATACCCGAGCTTTGAAGCAAGCTTCCAGGAAATTGGAACGGAAATGGCGCCACACCAAACTGGAAGTCTTCCGACTAGCTTGGAAAGACAGTACCGTGCAGTACCGAAGAGCCCTCACTGCTGCTCGATCATCCTACTTTTCCAACTTAATCGAGGAAAATAAGAACAATCCAAAATTTCTTTTTGATACTGTTGCAAAGCTAACTAAAAAGCAGCATTCCCCAAGAGAGGATGGCTTTCACTTCAGCAGTGATAAATTCATGAACTTCTTTGAGGAAAAGATCATGACCATTAGAAAGCAAATTACGGACTCCTCTTTGAATCTGCGTATTCCTCCAGGGCTTAGCTGTCCTGGATCTGCACAGCTCTGCGAGGGCCTGGGATCGGGAGAGACACTTAAGTGTTTTAGTACTATATCTCTTGACACAATGATGAAAATAATCATGGCCTCTAAACCTTCAAGCTGCATACTGGATCCTATTCCTACTAAACTGCTGAAGGAGCTGCTTCCTGTGCTTGGCCCTCCTATGTTGAACATAATAAACAGCTCTCTATCCACCGGATGTGTACCAAACTCACTAAAAGTGGCAGTGATAAAGCCTCTCTTGAAAAAGCCAAACCTTGACCCGGAAAATATAAAAAACTATCGGCCTATATCGAATCTTCCATTCCTCTCAAAAATTTTAGAAAAAGCTGTTGCGCAGCAACTCACTGCCTTTCTGAAGACAAACAATGTATACGAAATGCTTCAGTCTGGTTTTAGACCCCATCATAGCACTGAGACTGCACTTGTGAAGGTGGTAAATGACCTTTTAATGGCGTCAGACCGAGGCTCTGCATCTGTCCTCGTGCTACTAGACCTTAGTGCTGCCTTTGACACCATCGATCACCACATTCTTTTGGAGAGACTGGAAACCCAAATTGGTCTACACGGACAAGTTCTGGCCTGGTTTAGATCCTACCTGTCGGAAAGATATCAGTTTGTCTCTGTGAATGGTCTGTCCTCCGACAAATCAACTGTACATTTCGGTGTTCCTCAAGGTTCCGTTTTAGGACCACTATTGTTTTCACTATATATTTTACCTCTTGGGGATGTTATTCGAAAACATAATGTTAACTTTCACTGCTATGCGGATGACACACAGCTGTACATTTCAATGAAGCATGGTGAAGCCCCAAAATTGCCCTCGCTAGAAGCCTGTGTTTCAGACATAAGGAAGTGGATGGCTGAAAACTTTTTACTTTTAAACTCGGACAAAACAGAGATGCTTGTTCTAGGTCCCAAGAAACAAAGAGATCTTCTGTTAAATCTGACAATTCATCTTGATGGTTGTAAAGTCGTCTCAAATAAAACTGTGAAGGACCTAGGCGTTACTCTTGACCCTGATCTCTCTTTTGACGAACATATCAAGACTGTTTCAAGGACAGCTTTTTTCCATCTACGTAACATTGCAAAAATCAGAAATTTTCTGTCCAAAAATGATGCAGAAAAATTAATCCATGCATTTGTTACTTCTAGGTTAGACTACTGCAATGCTCTATTTTCCGGCTACCCGGATAAAGCACTAAATAAACTTCAGTTAGTGCTAAATACGGCTGCTAGAATCCTGACTAGAACCAAGAAATTTGATCATATTACTCCAGTGCTAGCTTCCCTACACTGGCTTCCTGTTAAGGCAAGGGCTGATTTCAAGGTTTTACTGTTAACCTATAAAGCGTTACATGGGCTTGCTCCTACCTATCTTTCCGAGTTGGTCCTGCCGTACATACCAATACGTACGCTACGGTCACAAGACGCAGGCCTCCTAATTGTCCCTAGAATTTCTAAGCAAACAGCGGGAGGCAGGGCTTTCTCCTATAGATCTCCATTTTTATGGAACAGTCTGCCTACCCATGTGAGAGACGCAGACTCAGTCTCAACCTTTAAGTCTTTACTGAAGACTTATCTCTTCAGTAGGTCATATGATTGAGTGTAGTCTGGCCCAGGAGTGTGAAGGTGAACGGAAAGGCTGGAGCAACGAACAGCCCTTGCTGTCTCTGCCAGGCCGGTTCCCCTCTCCACTGGGGTTCTCTGCCTCTAACCCTGTTGCAGGGGCTGAGTCACTGGCTTGCTGGTGCTCTTTCATGCCGTCCCTGGGAGGGGTGCGTCACTTGAGTGGGTTGAGTTACTGACGTGATCTTCCTGTCTGGGTTGGCGCCCCCCCCTTGGTTTGTGCTGTGGTGGAGACCTCTGTGGGCTATACTCGGCCTTGTCTCAGGATTGTAAGTTGGTGGTTGGGGATATCCCTCTAGTGGTGCGGGGGCTGTGCTTTGGCGGAGTGGGTGGGGTTATATCCTTCCTGTTTGGCCCTGTCCGGGGGTTTCTTCGGATGGGGCCACAGTGTCTCCGGACCGCTCCTGTCTCAGCCTCCAGTATTTATGCTGCAGTAGTTTATGTGTCGGGGGGCTGGGGTTAGTTGGTTATACCTGGAGTACTTCTCCTGTCTTATCCAGTGTCCTGTGTGAATTTAAGTATGCTCTCTCTAATTCTCTCGTTCTCTCTTTCTCTCTGAGAACTTGAGCCCTAGGACCATACGTCAGGACTACCGGGCATGATGACACCTTGCTGTCCCCAGTCCGCCTGGCCTTGCTGCTATTCCAGTTTCAACTGTTCTGCCTGCGGCTACGAAACCCCTACCTGTCCCAGACCTGCTGTTTTCAACTCTTAATGATCGGCTATGAAAAGCCAACTGAGAGACCTGAGCCCTAGGACCATACGTCGGGACTACCGGCCGTGGTGACTCCTTGCTGTCCCCAGTCCGCCTGGCCTTGCTGCTATTCCAGTTTAAACTGTTCTGCCTGCGGTTATGGAACCCCTACCTGTCCCAGACCTGCTGTTTTCAAACTCTTAATGATCGGCTATGAAAAGCCAACTGAGATTTATTCCTGATTATTATTTGACCATGCTTGTCACTTATGAACATTTTTGAACATCTTGGCATGGTTCTGTTATAATCTCCACCCGGCACAGCCAGAAGAGGACTGGCCACCCCTCATAGCCTGGTTCCTCTCTAGGTTTCTTCCTAGGTTTTCGCCTTTCTAGGGAGTTTTTCCTAGCCACCGTGCTTCTACACCTGCATTACTAGCTGTTTGGGGTTTTAGGCTGGGTTTCTGTACAGCACTTCGAGATATTAGCTGATGTAAGAAGGGCTATATAAAATAAAATTGATTGATTATGTCATGCAATAAAATGCAAATTAATTACTTAAAAATCATACAATGTGATTTTCTGGATTTTTGTTTTAGATTCCGTCTCTCACAGTTGAAGTGTACCTATGATAAAAATGACAGACCTCTACATGCTTTGTAAGTAGGAAAACCTGCAAAATCGGCAGTGTATCAAATACTTGTTCTCCCCACTGTATGTGATCAATAAAATTGTATTTGATTTGAACTCTAGTTGCAGCCTGTAACTAGGTCCCAGAGTTTTTCCTGATCAGGTGATATGGTGAAGGAAAACTCTGGGCCCCTAGTAATAAAGACTGCATGGCACATTCTGTACCTCTCCGGAATGTTCTCTGGCATCTTTCTCAATGTTGGTTAATGTCCTCTGTATCTAATGCTGACCTTGCTCTGACTGAGGGAAGCGTCAGGTATTAACATACACAGTAAAGCTACTTCCTGCTCACTGTCACTTTCTCTCTCCCTCCCTCCACCATCCCCTCCCTCCGTCCCTCCATCCCTCTCCCTCCCTCCACCATCCCTCTCCCTCCCTCCACCATGCCTCTCTCTCTCTCCCTCCATCCATCCATCCATTTTCAATGTCATTCTCACCTCACGCTGTTGCATTGCTGCGTCCTGGCCACAAGGTGGCAGTAGGAGACATAGTGAAGGTGACCAATGGGCAGCATCTTCCAGCTGACATGGTCATAGTGTCCTCCAGGTTGGTTTGCGGTCTTGTGTTTTTGTGTGGTCAGTGTTAGTAAGAGTAGTGTTTGATCAGTAGGGTCAAGCTAGTAATAGGGGAGGCATTGAGGGTTGTCACCATTATGTTTGATCAATGATTCAATATTGTAATTTGACCGTTGCATAGATAAATGTTGTGGTAAAGTTGGACTCCATCTCTCTCCACAGTGAGCCCCAGGCCATGTGTTACACTGAGACCTCCAACCTGGATGGAGAAACCAACCTGAAGATCAGACAGGTGAGACGCGTGCGGAATGACCCCAACGGTATGTTTTATCAGCCTCCGGAGGAGCTGGTGATGGGACTGTGTGTGTTAGTGTGTGTGTGTGTGTGTGTGTGTTAGTGTGTGTGTGTGTGTTAGTGTGTACCTGCTCTAACAGGGTGTGTGTATATTTCAGGGTCTCCCTCTCACAGTTGGTCTCCAGTCTCTGGAGGAGCTGATGGGTCTCTCTGGCCGTCTGGAATGTGAAGAGCCCAACAGACACCTGTATGACTTCACTGGGACCCTACGCCTGGACAACCAAAAGTACTGAACACACACACACTCTGTCTCTCTCTCTCTCAACACACACCCAACATAGGATTGCATCATTTTGAACCTCCACCTGATTGTCACTGTTCTCACTCTCCAGTGCGGTTCCTCTGGGTCCTGACCAGGTGCTGCTGCGAGGTGCCCAGCTCAGGAACACGCAATGGGTTGTGGGAATTATAGTCTACACTGGACATGACTCCAAACTGATGCAGGTGAGCCATTTCAAGCCTTTATTGGGATGCAAACCTAACTTGAATCATAGTCTTGAATCAAGCGAATCTAAACTCTAATACAAGGCTGTAGAGTTTGGTGTTCATCCTCCTTCCGTGTTCCCAAACTCTGTGCCATTTGGGGTGTTTTGTAGTTCCACTTGAATGTGGTGAATGTTCCTTCCAGAACTCGACCAAGGCCCCTCTGAAGCGTTCTAACGTGGAGCGGGTGACCAACGTCCAGATTCTGGTGCTGTTCTGCATTCTGCTGGTGATGGCGCTAGTGAGTTCTATAGGAGCCTCCATCTGGAACCAGCAACACACTGAGGAGGCCTGCTGGTACCTGTCACGCGCAGGTGAGAATACACACACACACACACACACACACACACCCTTGGACACACACCCATGGACACACACACACACATGCCCGTTAGTTATTTATCCCTCTTCCATACAACCACTTGACCGTGTGTGTGTCTACAGGTGACATCTCCACTAACTTCTGGTATAACCTGCTGACGTTCATCATCCTCTACAACAACCTCATCCCCATCAGCCTGCTGGTCACTCTGGAGGTGGTCAGGTTCACACAGGCACTCTTCATCAACTGGGTACGGACGGGCGCACGCTCGTGTGTGTGTGTTGAGAGAGTGTTTGGCTGTCTTTAGATGTCTTTCATCTAACGTCTCTGTGTTTGGTGTCAGGATGTGGAGATGTACTACCCGGAGACAGACACACCCGCCATGGCTCGAACGTCCAATCTCAACGAAGAACTGGGCCAGGTGAGGATGGACTCACCACCAATCTTTATCATGTTCACATCAGGGCTCAACCAATCAGAGTTGATTCCTGTTATGAACTGATACCCTTCCTTTTTCCCCTCTCTCCCAGGTGAAGTATCTGTTTTCTGATAAGACAGGAACGCTCACCTGTAATGTCATGCACTTCAAGAAGTGTACCATCGCTGGAATAACATACGGGCACTTCCCTGACCTAGATGGTGATCGTTCCATGGAGGACTTCAGGTCAGTGACCTCCTCTTATTCTTCACCTTTGGCTGTGATTTGGCTGTGCTATTCTTTTGTTTTATATAATTAGTGTAGATTAGTAGTGTTTAATTCTGTCCCTCTCCTTCTCTCTCAGTCCCCTGCCGTGCAGCAGTCAGAACTCCACAGAGTTTGATGACCCCACTCTCATCCAGAACATTGAGAACAACCATGTAGGTGTTCCCCTGAGCACCTGAGTTCTTCTTCTCGTGATAATTATTATACTGAATGAGAATGACACTGGGCAGTGTATGACTACTCTCTGTCTCTCTCTCGATCTCGCTCTCGATCTCGCTCTCTCTCCCGTTCCCTCTCTCCAGCCGACCTCTGCTCAGATCTGTGAGTTCCTGACGATGATGGCGGTGTGTCACACGGTGGTCCCAGAGAGAGAAGAGGACCAGCTTATCTATCAGGCCTCCTCGCCAGGTAGACAGCCTATCACGACACAGCTTATATACCTTAGAGTCAATCATAACTCGGCTACTAGACAATAGAACCAAACACATCCAAGCTACTACACCTTAGAGCCAATCGTACTAATCAACTCAACATGAACTAGTATGTGCACTGCATGTGTGTTTTCCTTTCCTCAGATGAAGGAGCTCTGGTGAAAGGAGCCAAAGGTCTGGGCTTCGTTTTCACAGCAAGGACTCCTGGCTCAGTTATCATCGAAGCCGTAAGTGTGGGCTGGAGACACGGGGATGGACGCGTCATTTGAAGAAAATAAATCTCATCCTCTTCTCTGTTTCATTCTTTCTATTTGTTTGTGTCTTTCAGAGGGGGAAGGAGGAGAGCTTTGAGTTGCTGAATGTGCTGGAGTTTTCAAGGTAAGTAAAATGACACTCATACACATACGCACACACACAATCACGACACACACACACACATTCACAGACACTTAACAGTCATTCCCTTTTCTACAGTAACCGTAAGCGCATGTCTGTAGTGGTCCGAACCCCCGATGGGAAACTGCGTCTTTACTGCAAGGGAGCAGTGAGTATAACCCCAGTCATTGACTGCACCCACAGTTTATTCCCCTAGTGGCATTGCTCATATTGATGATGAACCGGCGCGTGTTGATGATGTCATTTACATTTACATTTTAGTCATGTTGTGTGTTTCAGGATAATGTGATCTTTGAGCGTCTCACTGATGCGTCTCAGTACAAAGAGCTGACCATCGCACATCTGGAACAGTTCGCCACCGAGGGTACGGCCTTTCTCTTTTTAAATGTCCTGGTCTTGGTCATATTTGTTCCTCCTAACTTTTTCCTACGTTCTCTTACCTATTTACCATATTTTTCTCTGCAAGATTCATTTTTCCCTTTCACTCCCTTTTTGTTATCTACATTATTACTACATTATTTCTACTGTATTACATGTTGACCTTGTCCCCCCCAGGTCTGCGGACTCTGTGTTTTAGCTATGTTGATCTGGAGGAGGGGGTGTACCAGGAGTGGCTGAAGGAGTACACCCGGATTAGCACTATCATCAAAGACCGGGCCCAGAAACTAGAAGACTGCTACGAACTGCTGGAGAAGGTAAGGGTTAAGGTTGGGCTTAGCAGTTAGTGATTAGCATTGCATGTCTAGTTAGATACTGAAAATACATACCTCTGTACTGTCTAGCATGGTAAGATGGTGACGACCCCTCACCCCATCTCTTTCAGTCAGTGTGTTGCTGGGCTGGTGGGTTTGTCCAGCAGAGGGCACAGTGGTCCCACTGATCCACTGTAGAGAATTATGACCTCTCAGTGCTGAAGAAGCCATTTTTCCCCAGAGGAAACTCCCCCTATATGTGTGTGTGTGTGTGTGTGTGTGTGTGTGTGTGTGTGTGTGTGTGTGTGTGTGTGTGTGTGTGTGTGTGTGTGTGTGTGTGTGTGTGTGTGTGTGTGTGTGTGTGTGTGTGTGTGTGTGTGTGTGTGTGTGTGTGTGTGTGCGTGCTAACCCCAGTCAGTCTCTCTCCTAAGGTGTCAACAGTACAGACACCCTGTAACCCAGAGGACAGCTCCAGTATACCTGGACGTGTATATATCTGGACGTGATCATGTCTGCAGTCACTAATAGTCTGGACATGGCAGCTGTAGGCATCCTGAGAGTGTGTCTGTTAAGGCTGGTCATTAGGATGGAACATCGACACCACAGCTGCCTTTGTTTGGCTGTAATGTGAGGCAGTACTCCAGTAAAGAGGGGTTTTGAGAGACGGCCCAGAGGAGAGGAGAGGAGAGGTGACGGGATAAAAGTGAGGGAAGAGGAAAAACTGAAAAACCACAGGGATAATTACCCTCACCAGTCTGCCAAGAGCCCCTTAAAACTGGAGTCAACAACACCGCACTGTTTCCTTATGTGTGTGTGTGTGTGTGTGTGTGTGTGTGTGTGTGTGTGTGTGTGTGTGTGTACATATGACTGTATTTGCGTGTTTTAATAGAGTTCAATATAAACGTTTGGGAAACATTAACAGACTTTCCCCATGCTGCTGTTTGACCCACATAGAGAGTTTTAACATGATACCCACCTTTTCTTACCCTGTCTTATGCTGCTGCTGACCAGCCTGTCTCTTCTACTTGGTTGTAGCTTATAAGCGGTCCCTCACAACACAATGAACCACCAAACTCCTCCATGTTGTATTTTGTCCAGAAAGGCATTTTCTGAATGTATTTACATGTATGCCTCTCTCTTAGTCTAACCCCACTCATTGTCTTTCATAAATTCCTTCTCTCTACCTCTCCCCCTCTCTCTCTCTCTCTCTCCCCTCTTTCTCCCCCTTTCCTACCCCCCTCCTCTCCCCCTCTCTCCCTCTCCCCCCCTCACTCTCTCTCCCCCTTTCCCTCCCTCCCCTTTCTCTCTCCCCCTTCCTTCCCCCCATCTCTCTCCCCTCTCTCTCCCCCCTCTCTCTCCCTCTTTCCCTTTCCCTCTCTGTCTATAGGACCTGTTGTTGTTGGGGGCCACAGCTATAGAGGACCGTCTCCAGGCAGGGGTCCCTGAGACCATCGCTACTCTGATGAAGGCCGACATCAAGATCTGGGTCCTCACTGGAGACAAACAGGAGACCGCCATCAACATAGGTGAGAGAGAGAGAGGGGCATGAAGAGAGAGAGAGAGAGAGAGAGAGAGAGAGAGAGAGAGAGAGAGAGAGAGAGAGAGAGAGAGAGAGAGAGAGAGAGAGAGAGAGAGAGAGAGAGAGAGAGAGAGAGAGAGAGAGAGAGAGAGAGAGAGAGAGAGAGAGAGAGAGAGAGAGAGAGAGAGAGAGAGAGAGAGAGAGAGAGAGAGAGAGAGAGAGAGAGAGAGAGAGAGAGAGAGAGAGAGAGAGAGAGAGAGAGAGAGAGAGAGAGAGAGAGAGAGAGGGAGTTTACTTATTTTTAATGTGTGTCTGTTTCTATGCTGTATCTGAGATTGTATTCTCTGTCTTAGGTTACTCCTGTCGTCTGGTGACCCACGGCATGTCTCTCCTCATCGTCAACGAGGACTCACTGGATGTGAGTACATCTTCCTCACATCCGGGGGGGGGCAGGGGGTTGGGACTGTGTGGGCTCTAGAGTGTTACCGTGGGAATCGGGGTGTGGTGCAGGAGAGATTGGTGGGTGTGTCTCTTTGTCTCCTCACAGGTGGAGGTAATTAAGGTGTCTGGTGTCTTCCTGGAGAAAGAGATGAAAGACACCTACTGCTGTATCTCTCCTCTCATCCCTGTCTCTCTCACACACACGTTGGCATAGTCAGTCTTTATTACATGTCTGTGAGCATTATTGAGTGTGAATGCAGACTCCAATGTAGTGCCAGTTTGGAGACACTCTGTAGAACACAGTATGCTGCGGTCAGATTACATTTAAACCTGTGAATTTGGCTGGCTGAGTTGAGGGTCAGTGTTTATGTTGTTTTCATGTGGTGTCTGCAGATTCTAAGAGGCTGGATAACTGTCATGTGAGAATGAACACACACACTCCGACTCACCAGTGGTGTAAAGTACTTATGTAAAAATACTTTAAAGGACTACTTAAGTAGTTTTTTGACTGTCTGTACTTTACTATTTATATTTTACTTTCACTACATTCCTAATGAAAATAATATACTTTCTACTCCATACATTTTCTCCATACATTTTCCCTGACACCTTAAAGTACTCGTTACATTTTGAATGCTTATCAGGACAGGAAAATGGTCAAATTCACACACTTATCAAGAGAACATCCCTGGTCATCCCTACTGCCTCTGATCTGGTGGACTCACTAAACACATGCTTAGTTTGTAAATTATGTCTGAGTGTTGGAGTGTGCCTCTGGCTATCCATAAATAAATTAAAACAAGAAAATGGTGCCCTCTGGTTTGCTTAATATAAGCAATTTGAAATGATTTATACTTTTACAGTTGATACTTAAATATATTTAAAACCAAATACTTTTAGACTTTTACTCAAGTAGTATTTTACTGGGTGACTTTCACTTTTATTTGAGTCATTTTCTATTAAAGGATCTTTGCTTTGAAGTATGACAATTGGGTACTTTTTCCACCACTGTGGCTCAGTCTGCTTGCTTTAGTGGAGTTAATTTGTCTGTTAGACAGATAGTCTGCAGATAGTAGGCAGGGTTACAGCTTGTACACTCCATTGTGTCTCCAGAATGTGTGTACGAAGAGGGATGTGTACTGATAGACTGTGTAGGTAGAGTGTGTGTGTGTGTGTGTGTGTGTGTGTGTGGGGGGGGTAGAGAGTGTATAGGTAGAGTGTAGGTAGGGACTAGGGAGACGTACACACTTCCATAAGAGAGGGAGAGGGAGACAGGTTTCAAGTTTTAATGTCACGTGCACAAGTACAGTGAAATGCCTTCCTTGACAGTGAGACAATGAGACCATTCAGGAGCACTGTAATTAGTCAGACTTAGTCTATTCAATTATAACCTTAACTGGCGTTAAGGGACCACTCCAACGTAACATTCCTGTCACCCACTGGAGAAGTAGCCCTGAAATGTAATGAATAACAAGTCAGCTTTATCTCATCTCTCCAACTGCTGAGAGGACAGGTCCAGAGAGATATAGTGAGAGGACAGGTCCAGAGAGCTGTGCTGAGAGGACAGGTCCAGAGAGATGTGGTGAGAGGACAGGTCCAGAGAGATGTAGTGAGGGGACAGGTCCAGAGAGATGTGGTGAGAGGACAGGTCCAGAGAGCTGTGCTGAGAGGACAGGTCCAGAGAGATGTAGTGAGAGGACAGGTCCAGAGAGATATAGTGAGAGGACAGGTCCAGAGACCTGTGGTGAGAGGACAGGTCCAGAGAGATGTAGTGAGAGGACAGGTCCAGAGAGATATAGTGAGAGGACAGGTCCAGAGAGATATAGTGAGAGGACAGGTCCAGAGAGCTGTGCTGAGAGGACAGGTCCAGAGAGATGTAGTGAGAGGACAGGTCCAGAGAGATATAGTGAGAGGACAGGTCCAGAGACCTGTGGTGAGAGGACAGGTCCAGAGACCTGTGGTGAGAGGACAGGTCCAGAGAGATATAGTGAGAGGACAGGTCCAGAGAGATGTAGTGAGAGGACAGGTCCAGAGACCTGTGGTGAGAGGACAGGTCCAGAGACCTGTGGTGAGAGGACAGGTCCAGAGAGATATAGTGAGAGGACAGGTCCAGAGACCTGTGGTGAGAGGACAGGTCCAGAGAGATGTGGTGAGAGGACAGGTCACCACAGATTAAAGCAGACAGATTTATCTCACATCACACTTAAAATAACTGATGGAGGGTCAGCTTAGAGCCACCACCGTGTGTGTGTGTGTGTGTGTGTGTGTGTGTGTGTGTGTGTGTGTGTGTGTGTGTGTGTGTGTGTGTGTGTGTGTGTGTGTGTGTGTGTGTGTGTGTGTGTGTGTGTGTGTGTGTGCGTGTGTGCGTGTGTGTGTGAGTTAGAGTGAGTGAGAGAGAGCAGGAGCAGATATATATATATATATACAGTGAGGGAAAAAAGTATTTGATCCCCTGCTGATTTTGTACGTTTGCCCACTGACAAAGACATGATCAGTCTATAATTTTAATGGTAGGTTTATTTGAACAGTGAGAGACAGAATAACAACAAAATAATCCAGAAAAACGCATGTCAAAAATGTTATAAATTGATTTGCATTTTAATGAAGGAAATAAGTATTTGACCCCTCTGCAAAACATGATTTAGTACTTGGTGGCAAAACCCTTGTTGGCAATCACAGAGGTCAGACGTTTCTTGTAGTTGGCCACCAGGTTTGCACACATCTCAGGAGGGATTTTGTTCCACTCCTCATTGCAGATCTTCTCCAAGTCATTAAGGTTTCGAGGCTGACGTTTGGCAACTCGAACCTTCAGCTCCCTCCACAGATTTTCTATGGGATTAAGGTCTGGAGACTGGCTAGGCCACTCCAGGACCTTAATGTGCTTCTTCTTGAGCCACTCCTTTGTTGCCTTGGTCGTGTGTTTTGGGTCATTGTCATGCTGGAATACCCATCCACGACAAATCAATATATAACATTTTTGACATGCGTTTTTCAGGATTTTTGTTGTTGTTATTCTGTCTCTCACTGTTCAAATAAACCTACCATTAAAATTATAGACTGATCATTTCTTTGTCAGTGGACAAACGTACAAAATCAGCAGGGCATCAAATACTTTTTCCCTCACTGTATATATTATAAAAAGAACATTCCTAGGAGTGCCCTGTTGCCCCATTGCAGTGTATCTCTTGTCCTAGTTTACCACTCCTTTTCTCCTTCCCTTGCTTTTTTCAGTCCGTTTCTTTAGTTCTTCGGAGGTGAGGCTCATCTCTGTTTATCTTGTGGTTGGTAGTCAGGCGGATGTCTCCCTCCCTCCTCTCCTCCTCCCCCCTTTCCATATCTCCTTCACGCTGCTATCTATACATCTGTCAGCAACCCCTCTGTGCACAGGAAGAGACTGGTGTGTGTGGGTGGGTGGGTGTTTTATTATGTTTTATGTGCGAGATACAAAATCTGGAGGTTAATGGAAGAAAAAAAGTGAAATAGATTAAGAGAGAGGGAGTGGCATACAGGGAGGGGACTGTAGAGAGGGAGCAAGAAAGAGGGATAGAGGGAGAGGTACTGTAGGGACGGATAGAGGGAGAGGTACTGGAGGGACAGCTAGAGGGAGAGGTACTGGAGGGACAGAAAGAGGGAGAGGTACTGTAGGGACGGATAGAGGGAGAGGTACTGGAGGGACAGATAGAGGGAGAGGTACTGGAGGGACGGATAGAGGGAGAGGTACTGTAGGGATGGATAGAGGGAGAGGTACTGGAGGGACAGCTAGAGGGAGAGGTACTGGAGGGACAGCTAGAGGGAGAGGTACTGTAGGGACGGATAGAGGGAGAGGTACTGGAGGAACGGATAGAGGGAGAAATACTGTAGGGACTGATAGAGGGAGAGATACTGTAGGGACGGCTAGAGGGAGAGGTACTGGAGGGACGGATAGAGGGAGAGGTACTGGAGGGACGGATAGAGGGAGAGGTACTGTAGGGATGGATAGAGGGAGAGGTACTGGAGGGACAGCTAGAGGGAGAGGTACTGTAGGGACGGATATAGAGAGAGGTACTGGAGGGACGGATAGAGGGAGAGGTACTGGAGGGACGGATAGAGGGAGAGGTACTGGAGGGACAGCTAGAGGGAGAGGTACTGTAGGGATGGATAGAGGGAGAGGTACTGGAGGGACAGCTAGAGGGAGAGGTACTGGAGGGACAGCTAGAGGGAGAGGTACTGTAGGGACGGATATAGAGAGAGGTACTGGAGGGACGGATAGAGGGAGAGGTACTGGAGGGACGAATAGAGGGAGAGATACTGTAGGGACTGATAGAGGGAGAGGTACTGGAGGAACGGATAGAGGGAGAAATACTGTAGGGACTGATAGAGGGAGAGATACTGTAGGGACGGCTAGAGGGAGAGGTACTGGAGGGACGGATAGAGGGAGAGGTACTGGAGGGACGGATAGAGGGAGAGATACTGGAGGGACGGATAGAGGGAGAGGTACTGGAGGGACTGATAGAGGGAGAGGTACTGGAGGGACGGATAGAGGGAGAGATACTGGAGGGACGGATAGAGGGAGGGGTACTGGAGGGACTGATAGAGGGAGAGGTACTGGAGGGACGAATAGAGGGAGAGATACTGTAGGGACTGATAGAGGGAGAGGTACTGGAGGAACGGATAGAGGGAGAAATACTGTAGGGACTGATAGAGGGAGAGATACTGTAGGGACGGCTAGAGGGAGAGGTACTGGAGGGACGGGTAGAGGGAGAGATACTGGAGGGACTGATATAGGGAGAGGTACTGGAGGGACTGATATAGGGAGAGGTACTGGAGGGACAGATAGAGGGAGAGGTACTGGAGGGACTGATAAAGGGAGAGATACTGTAGGGACGGATAGAGGGAGAGGTACTGGAGGGACGGATAGAGGGAGAGGTACTGGAGGGACAGATAGAGGGACAGATACTGTAAGGACGGATAGAGGGAGAGGTACTGGAGGGGCGGATAGAGGGAGAGGTACTGGAGGGACAGCTAGAGGGAGAGGTACTGGAGGGACAGAAAGAGGGAGAGGTACTGTAGGGACGGATAGAGGGAGAGGTACTGGAGGGACGGATAGAGGGAGAGATACTGTAGGGACGGCTAGAGGGAGAGGTACTGGAGGGACGGATAGAGGGAGAGGTACTGGAGGGACGGATAGAGGGAGAGGTACTGGAGGGACAGCTAGAGGGAGAGGTACTGGAGGGACAGAAAGAGGGAGAGGTACTGTAGGGACGGATATAGGGAGAGGTACTGTAGCGACTGATAGAGGGAGAGGTACTGGAGGGACGGATAGAGGGAGAGGGTACTGGAGGGACGGATAGAGGGAGAGGTACAGGAGGGACGGATAGAGGGAGAGGGTACTGGAGGGACGGATAGAGGGAGAGGTACTGGAGGGACTGATAGAGGGAGAGGTACTGGAGGGACGAATAGAGGGAGAGATACTGTAGGGACTGATAGAGGGAGAGGTACTGGAGGAACGGATAGAGGGAGAAATACTGTAGGGACTGATAGAGGGAGAGATACTGTAGGGACGGCTAGAGGGAGAGGTACTGGAGGGACGGGTAGAGGGAGAGATACTGGAGGGACTGATATAGGGAGAGGTACTGGAGGGACAGATAGAGGGAGAGGTACTGGAGGGACTGATATAGGGAGAGGTACTGGAGGGACAGATAGAGGGAGAGGTACTGGAGGGACTGATAAAGGGAGAGATACTGTAGGGACGGATAGAGGGAGAGGTACTGGAGGGACGGATAGAGGGAGAGGTACTGGAGGGACAGATAGAGGGACAGATACTGTAAGGACGGATAGAGGGAGAGGTACTGGAGGGACGGATAGAGGGAGAAATACTGTAGGGAATGATAGAGGGAGAGATACTGTAGGGACTGATAGAGGGAGAAATACTGTAGGGAATGATAGAGGGAGAGATACTGTAGGGACTGATAGAGGGAGAAATACTGTAGGGACGGATAGAGGGAGAGGTACTGGAGGGACAGCTAGAGGGAAGGTACTGTAGGGACGGATAGAGGGAGCGGTACTGTAGGGACGTATAGAGGGAGAGGTACTGTAGCGACGGCTAGAGGGAGAGATACTGTAGGGACGGCTAGAGGGAGAGATACTGGAGGGACGGATAGAGGGAGAGGTACTGGAGGGACGGATAGAGGGAGAGGTACTGGAGGGACAGCTAGAGGGAGAGGTACTGGAGGGACAGAAAGAGGGAGAGGTAATGTAGGGACGGATATAGGGAGAGGTACTGTAGGGACTGATAGAGGGAGAGGTACTGGAGGGACGGATAGAGGGAGAGGGTACTGGAGGGACGGATAGAGGGAGAGGTACTGGAGGGACGGATAGAGGGAGAGGGTACTGGAGGGACGGATAGAGGGAGAGGTACTGGAGGGACGGATAGAGGGAGAGGGTACTGGAGGGACGGATAGAGGGAGAGGTACTGGAGGGACGGATAGAGGGAGAGGGTACTGGAGGGACGAATAGAGGGAGAGGTACTGGAGGGACGGATAGAGGGAGAGATACTGGAGGGACGGATATAGGGAGAGGGTACTGGAGGGACGGATAGAGGGAGAGGTACTGGAGGGACGGATAGAGGGAGAGGTACTGTAGGGACGGATAGAGGGAGAGGTACTGTAGGGACGGATAGAGGGAGAGGTACTGTAGGGACTGATAGAGGGAGAGGTACTGTAGGGACTGATAGAGGGAGAGGTACTGTAGGGACGGATAGAGGGAGAGGTACTGTAGGGACGGATAGAGGGAGAGATACTGGAGGGACGGATAGAGGGAGAGGGTACTGGAGGGACGGATAGAGGGAGAGGTACTGGAGGGACGGATAGAGGGAGAGGGTACTGGAGGGACGGATAGAGGGAGAGGTACTGGAGGGACGGATAGAGGGAGAGATACTGGAGGAACGGATAGAAGGAGAGGTACTGGAGGGACGGATAGAGGGAGAGGTATTGTAGAGCGGGATAGAAGGAGAGGTACTGGAGGGACTGATAGAGGGAGAGGTACTGGAGGGACGGATAGAGGGAGAGGTACTCTACAGTTGGATAGAGGGAGAGGTACTGGAGAAAGGGATAGAGGGAGAGATACTGTAGGGACGGATAAAGGGAGAGGTACTGAAGGGACTGATAGAGGGAGAGGTACTGGAGGGACGGATAGAGGGAGAGATACTGGAGGAACGGATAGAAGGAGAGGTACTGGAGGGACGGATAGAGGGAGAGGTATTGTAGAGCGGGATAGAAGGAGAGGTACTGGAGGGACTGATAGAGGGAGATGTACTGGAGGGACGGATAGAGGGAGAGGTACTCTACAGTTGGATAGAGGGAGAGGTACTGGAGAAAGGGAGAGAGGGAGAGATACTGGAGGGACGGATAAAGGGAGAGGTACTGAAGGGACGGATACAGGGAGAGGTACTGGAGAAAGGGATAGAGGGAGAGGTACTGGAGGGATGGATAGAGTGAGAGGTACTGGATAAAGGGATAGAGGGAGAGGTACTGTAGAAAGAGATAGAGGGAGAGGTACTGGAGTGGCGGATAGAGGGAGAGGTACTGGAGGGACGGATAGAGGGAGATATTCTGGAGGGACGGATAGAGGGAGAGGTACTGGAGGGACAGCTAGAGGGAGAGGTACTGGAGGGACAGAAAGAGGGAGAGGTACTGTAGGGACGGATATAGGGAGAGGTACTGGAGGGACTGATAGAGGGAGAGGTACTGGAGGGACGGATAGAGGGAGAGGGTACTGGAGGGACGGATAGAGGGAGAGGTACTGGAGGGACGGATAGAGGGAGAGGGTACTGGAGGGACGGATAGAGGGAGAGGTACTGGAGGGACGGATAGAGGGAGAGGGTACTGGAGGGACGGATAGAGGGAGAGGTACTGGAGGGACAGATAGAGGGACAGATACTGTAAGGACGGATAGAGGGAGAGGTACTGGAGGGGCGGATAGAGGGAGAGGTACTGGAGGGACAGCTAGAGGGAGAGGTACTGGAGGGACAGAAAGAGGGAGAGGTACTGTAGGGACGGATAGAGGGAGAGGTACTGGAGGGACGGATAGAGGGAGAGATACTGTAGGGACGGCTAGAGGGAGAGGTACTGGAGGGACGGATAGAGGGAGAGGTACTGGAGGGACGGATAGAGGGAGAGGTACTGGAGGGACAGCTAGAGGGAGAGGTACTGGAGGGACAGAAAGAGGGAGAGGTACTGTAGGGACGGATATAGGGAGAGGTACTGTAGCGACTGATAGAGGGAGAGGTACTGGAGGGACGGATAGAGGGAGAGGGTACTGGAGGGACGGATAGAGGGAGAGGTACAGGAGGGACGGATAGAGGGAGAGGGTACTGGAGGGACGGATAGAGGGAGAGGTACTGGAGGGACTGATAGAGGGAGAGGTACTGGAGGGACGAATAGAGGGAGAGATACTGTAGGGACTGATAGAGGGAGAGGTACTGGAGGAACGGATAGAGGGAGAAATACTGTAGGGACTGATAGAGGGAGAGATACTGTAGGGACGGCTAGAGGGAGAGGTACTGGAGGGACGGGTAGAGGGAGAGATACTGGAGGGACTGATATAGGGAGAGGTACTGGAGGGACAGATAGAGGGAGAGGTACTGGAGGGACTGATATAGGGAGAGGTACTGGAGGGACAGATAGAGGGAGAGGTACTGGAGGGACTGATAAAGGGAGAGATACTGTAGGGACGGATAGAGGGAGAGGTACTGGAGGGACGGATAGAGGGAGAGGTACTGGAGGGACAGATAGAGGGACAGATACTGTAAGGACGGATAGAGGGAGAGGTACTGGAGGGACGGATAGAGGGAGAAATACTGTAGGGAATGATAGAGGGAGAGATACTGTAGGGACTGATAGAGGGAGAAATACTGTAGGGAATGATAGAGGGAGAGATACTGTAGGGACTGATAGAGGGAGAAATACTGTAGGGACGGATAGAGGGAGAGGTACTGGAGGGACAGCTAGAGGGAGAGGTACTGGAGGGACAGAAAGAGGGAGAGGTACTGTAGGGACGGATAGAGGGAGCGGTACTGTAGGGACGTATAGAGGGAGAGGTACTGTAGCGACGGCTAGAGGGAGAGATACTGTAGGGACGGCTAGAGGGAGAGATACTGGAGGGACGGATAGAGGGAGAGGTACTGGAGGGACGGATAGAGGGAGAGGTACTGGAGGGACAGCTAGAGGGAGAGGTACTGGAGGGACAGAAAGAGGGAGAGGTAATGTAGGGACGGATATAGGGAGAGGTACTGTAGGGACTGATAGAGGGAGAGGTACTGGAGGGACGGATAGAGGGAGAGGGTACTGGAGGGACGGATAGAGGGAGAGGTACTGGAGGGACGGATAGAGGGAGAGGGTACTGGAGGGACGGATAGAGGGAGAGGTACTGGAGGGACGGATAGAGGGAGAGGGTACTGGAGGGACGGATAGAGGGAGAGGTACTGGAGGGACGGATAGAGGGAGAGGGTACTGGAGGGACGAATAGAGGGAGAGGTACTGGAGGGACGGATAGAGGGAGAGATACTGGAGGGACGGATATAGGGAGAGGGTACTGGAGGGACGGATAGAGGGAGAGGTACTGGAGGGACGGATAGAGGGAGAGGTACTGTAGGGACGGATAGAGGGAGAGGTACTGTAGGGACGGATAGAGGGAGAGGTACTGTAGGGACTGATAGAGGGAGAGGTACTGTAGGGACTGATAGAGGGAGAGGTACTGTAGGGACGGATAGAGGGAGAGGTACTGTAGGGACGGATAGAGGGAGAGATACTGGAGGGACGGATAGAGGGAGAGGGTACTGGAGGGACGGATAGAGGGAGAGGTACTGGAGGGACGGATAGAGGGAGAGGGTACTGGAGGGACGGATAGAGGGAGAGGTACTGGAGGGACGGATAGAGGGAGAGATACTGGAGGAACGGATAGAAGGAGAGGTACTGGAGGGACGGATAGAGGGAGAGGTATTGTAGAGCGGGATAGAAGGAGAGGTACTGGAGGGACTGATAGAGGGAGAGGTACTGGAGGGACGGATAGAGGGAGAGGTACTCTACAGTTGGATAGAGGGAGAGGTACTGGAGAAAGGGATAGAGGGAGAGATACTGTAGGGACGGATAAAGGGAGAGGTACTGAAGGGACTGATAGAGGGAGAGGTACTGGAGGGACGGATAGAGGGAGAGATACTGGAGGAACGGATAGAAGGAGAGGTACTGGAGGGACGGATAGAGGGAGAGGTATTGTAGAGCGGGATAGAAGGAGAGGTACTGGAGGGACTGATAGAGGGAGATGTACTGGAGGGACGGATAGAGGGAGAGGTACTCTACAGTTGGATAGAGGGAGAGGTACTGGAGAAAGGGAGAGAGGGAGAGATACTGGAGGGACGGATAAAGGGAGAGGTACTGAAGGGACGGATACAGGGAGAGGTACTGGAGAAAGGGATAGAGGGAGAGGTACTGGAGGGATGGATAGAGTGAGAGGTACTGGATAAAGGGATAGAGGGAGAGGTACTGTAGAAAGAGATAGAGGGAGAGGTACTGGAGTGGCGGATAGAGGGAGAGGTACTGGAGGGACGGATAGAGGGAGATATTCTGGAGGGACGGATAGAGGGAGAGGTACTGGAGGGACAGCTAGAGGGAGAGGTACTGGAGGGACAGAAAGAGGGAGAGGTACTGTAGGGACGGATATAGGGAGAGGTACTGGAGGGACTGATAGAGGGAGAGGTACTGGAGGGACTGATAGAGGGAGAGGTACTGGAGGGACGGATAGAGGGAGAGGGTACTGGAGGGACGGATAGAGGGAGAGGTACTGGAGGGACGGATAGAGGGAGAGGGTACTGGAGGGACGGATAGAGGGAGAGGTACTGGAGGGACGGATAGAGGGAGAGGGTACTGGAGGGACGGATAGAGGGAGAGGTACTGGAGGGACGGATAGAGGGAGAGATACTGGAGGGACGGATAGAGGGAGAGGGTACTGGAGGGACGGATAGAGGGAGAGGTACTGGAGGGACGGATAGAGGGAGAGGTACTGTAGGGACGGATAGAGGGAGAGGTACTGTAGGGACGGATAGAGGGAGAGGTACTGTAGGGACTGATAGAGGGAGAGGTACTGTAGGGACTGATAGAGGGAGAGGTACTGTAGGGACGGATAGAGGGAGAGGTACTGTAGGGACGGATAGAGGGAGAGGTACTGTAGGGACGGATAGAGGGAGAGATACTGGAGGGACGGATAGAGGGAGAGGGTACTTGAGGGACGGATAGAGGGAGAGGTACTGGAGGGACGGATAGAGGGAGAGGGTACTGGAGGGACGGATAGAGGGAGAGGTACTGGAGGGACGGATAGAGGGAGAGATACTGGAGGAACGGATAGAAGGAGAGGTACTGGAGGGACGGATAGAGGGAGAGGTATTGTAGAGCGGGATAGAAGGAGAGGTACTGGAGGGACTGATAGAGGGAGATGTACTGGAGGGACGGATAGAGGGAGAGGTACTCTACAGTTGGATACAGGGAGAGGTACTGGAGAAAGGGAGAGAGGGAGAGATACTGGAGGGACGGATAAAGGGAGAGGTACTGAAGGGACGGATACAGGGAGAGGTACTGGAGAAAGGGATAGAGGGAGAGGTACTGGAGGGATGGATAGAGTGAGAGGTACTGGATAAAGGGATAGAGGGAGAGGTACTGTAGAAAGAGATAGAGGGAGAGGTACTGGAGTGGCGGATAGAGGGAGAGGTACTGGAGGGACGGATAGAGGGAGATATTCTGGAGGGACGGATAGAGGGAGAGTTATTGGAGAAAGGGATATAGGGAGAGGTACTGGAGAAAGGGATAGAGGGAGAGGTACTGGAGAAAGGGATAGAGGGAGAGGTACTGGAGGGACTGATAGAGGGAGAGGTACTGGAGGGACGGATTGAGGGAGAGATACTGTAGAGCGGGATAGAAGGAGAGGTACTGGAGGGACTGATAGAGGGAGAGGTACTGGAGGGACTGATGAAGGAGAGGTACTGGAGGGACTGATAGAGGGAGAGGTACTGGAGGGACTGATAGTGGGAGAGATACTGGAGGGACGGATAGAGGGAGAGGTATTGGAGGGACTAATCGATAGAGAGTTACTGGAGGGACAGATAGAGGGAGGGGTACTGGACGGGACGGATAGAGGGAGAGGTACTGGACGGAAGGATAGAGGGAGAGGTACTGGAGGGACGGATAGAGGGAATGATACTGGAGGGACGGATAAAAGGAGAGGTACTGGAGGGACTGATAGAGGGAGAGGTACTGGAGGAACGGATAGAGGGAGAGATACTGGAGAAAGGGATAGAGGGAGAGGTACTGGCGGGACGGATAGAGGGAGAGGTACTGTACAGTTGGATAGAGGGAGAGGTACTGGAGAAAGGGATAGAGGGAGAGATACTGGAGGGACGGATAGAGGGAGAGGTACTGGAGGGACGGATAGAGGGAGAGGTACTTGAGGGACGGATACAGGGAGAGGTACTGGAGAAAGGGATAGAGGGAGAGGTACTGGAGGGACGGATAGAGGGAGAGGTACTGGAGGGACGGATAGAGGGAGAGGTACTGGAGGGACGGATAGAGGGAGAGGTACTGGAGAATGGGATAGAGGGAGAGGTACTGGAGAAGGGGATAGAGGGAGAGGTACTGGAGGGACGGATAGAGGGAGAGGTACTGGAGGGACGGATAGAAGGAGAGGTACTGGAGGGACGGATAGAGGGAGAGGTACTGGAGGGACGGATAGAGGGAGAGATACTGGAGAAAGGGATAGAGGGAGAGATACTGGAGGGACGGATAAAGGGAGAGGTACTGAAGGGACGGATACAGGGAGAGGTACTGGAGAAAGGGATAGAGGGAGAGGTACTGGAGTGATGGATAGAGTGAGAGGTACTGGATAAAGGGATAGAGGGAGAGGTACTGTAGAAAGAGATAGAGGGAGAGGTACTGGAGTGGCGGATAGAGGGAGAGGTACTGGAGGGACGGATAGAGGGAGATATTCTGGAGGGACGGATAGAGGGAGAGTTATTGGAGAAAGGGATATAGGGAGAGGTACTGGAGAAAGGGATAGAGGGAGAGGTACTGGAGAAAGGGATAGAGGGAGAGGTACTGGAGGGACTGATAGAGGGAGAGGTACTGGAGGGACGGATTGAGGGAGAGATACTGTAGAGCGGGATAGAAGGAGAGGTACTGGAGGGACTGATAGAGGGAGAGGTACTGGAGGGACTGATGAAGGAGAGGTACTGGAGGGACTGATAGAGGGAGAGGTACTGGAGGGACTGATAGTGGGAGAGATACTGGAGGGACGGATAGAGGGAGAGGTACTGGAGGGACTAATCGATAGAGAGTTACTGGACGGGACGGATAGAGGGAGGGGTACTGGACGGGACGGATAGAGGAGAGGTACTGGACGGAAGGATAGAGGGAGAGGTACTGGAGGGACGGATAGAGGGAATGATACTGGAGGGACGGATAAAAGGAGAGGTACTGGAGGGACTGATAGAGGGAGAGGTACTGGAGGAACGGATAGAGGGAGAGATACTGGAGAAAGGGATAGAGGGAGAGGTACTGGCGGGACGGATAGAGGGAGAGGTACTGTACAGTTGGATAGAGGGAGAGGTTCTGGAGAAAGGGATAGAGGGAGAGATACTGGAGGTACAGATAGAGGGAGAGGTACTGGAGGGACGGATAGAGGGAGAGGTACTTGAGGGACGGATACAGGGAGAGGTACTGGAGAAAGGGATAGAGGGAGAGGTACTGGAGGGACGGATAGAGGGAGAGGTACTGGAGGGACGGATTGAGGGAGAGGTACTGGAGGGACGGATAGAGGGAGAGGTACTGGAGAATGGGATAGAGGGAGAGGTACTGGAGAAGGGGATAGAGGGAGAGGTACTGGAGGGACGGATAGAGGGAGAGGTACTGGAGGGACGGATAGAAGGAGAGGTACTGGAGGGACGGATAGAGGGAGAGGTACTGTAGGGACGGATAGAGGGAGAGGTACTGTAGGGACGGATAGAGGGAGAGGTACTGTAGGGACTGATAGAGGGAGAGGTACTGTAGGGACTGATAGAGGGAGAGGTACTGTAGGGACGGATAGAGGGAGAGGTACTGTAGGGACGGATAGAGGGAGAGATACTGGAGGGACGGATAGAGGGAGAGGGTACTGGAGGGACGGATAGAGGGAGAGGTACTGGAGGGACGGATAGAGGGAGAGGGTACTGGAGGGACGGATAGAGGGAGAGGTACTGGAGGGACGGATAGAGGGAGAGATACTGGAGGAACGGATAGAAGGAGAGGTACTGGAGGGACGGATAGAGGGAGAGGTATTGTAGAGCGGGATAGAAGGAGAGGTACTGGAGGGACTGATAGAGGGAGAGGTACTGGAGGGACGGATAGAGGGAGAGGTACTCTACAGTTGGATAGAGGGAGAGGTACTGGAGAAAGGGATAGAGGGAGAGATACTGTAGGGACGGATAAAGGGAGAGGTACTGAAGGGACTGATAGAGGGAGAGGTACTGGAGGGACGGATAGAGGGAGAGATACTGGAGGAACGGATAGAAGGAGAGGTACTGGAGGGACGGATAGAGGGAGAGGTATTGTAGAGCGGGATAGAAGGAGAGGTACTGGAGGGACTGATAGAGGGAGATGTACTGGAGGGACGGATAGAGGGAGAGGTACTCTACAGTTGGATAGAGGGAGAGGTACTGGAGAAAGGGAGAGAGGGAGAGATACTGGAGGGACGGATAAAGGGAGAGGTACTGAAGGGACGGATACAGGGAGAGGTACTGGAGAAAGGGATAGAGGGAGAGGTACTGGAGGGATGGATAGAGTGAGAGGTACTGGATAAAGGGATAGAGGGAGAGGTACTGTAGAAAGAGATAGAGGGAGAGGTACTGGAGTGGCGGATAGAGGGAGAGGTACTGGAGGGACGGATAGAGGGAGATATTCTGGAGGGACGGATAGAGGGAGAGGTACTGGAGGGACAGCTAGAGGGAGAGGTACTGGAGGGACAGAAAGAGGGAGAGGTACTGTAGGGACGGATATAGGGAGAGGTACTGGAGGGACTGATAGAGGGAGAGGTACTGGAGGGACGGATAGAGGGAGAGGGTACTGGAGGGACGGATAGAGGGAGAGGTACTGGAGGGACGGATAGAGGGAGAGGGTACTGGAGGGACGGATAGAGGGAGAGGTACTGGAGGGACGGATAGAGGGAGAGGGTACTGGAGGGACGGATAGAGGGAGAGGTACTGGAGGGACGGATAGAGGGAGAGATACTGGAGGGACGGATAGAGGGAGAGGGTACTGGAGGGACGGATAGAGGGAGAGGTACTGGAGGGACGGATAGAGGGAGAGGTACTGTAGGGACGGATAGAGGGAGAGGTACTGTAGGGACGGATAGAGGGAGAGGTACTGTAGGGACTGATAGAGGGAGAGGTACTGTAGGGACTGATAGAGGGAGAGGTACTGTAGGGACGGATAGAGGGAGAGGTACTGTAGGGACGGATAGAGGGAGAGGTACTGTAGGGACGGATAGAGGGAGAGATACTGGAGGGACGGATAGAGGGAGAGGGTACTTGAGGGACGGATAGAGGGAGAGGTACTGGAGGGACGGATAGAGGGAGAGGGTACTGGAGGGACGGATAGAGGGAGAGGTACTGGAGGGACGGATAGAGGGAGAGATACTGGAGGAACGGATAGAAGGAGAGGTACTGGAGGGACGGATAGAGGGAGAGGTATTGTAGAGCGGGATAGAAGGAGAGGTACTGGAGGGACTGATAGAGGGAGATGTACTGGAGGGACGGATAGAGGGAGAGGTACTCTACAGTTGGATACAGGGAGAGGTACTGGAGAAAGGGAGAGAGGGAGAGATACTGGAGGGACGGATAAAGGGAGAGGTACTGAAGGGACGGATACAGGGAGAGGTACTGGAGAAAGGGATAGAGGGAGAGGTACTGGAGGGATGGATAGAGTGAGAGGTACTGGATAAAGGGATAGAGGGAGAGGTACTGTAGAAAGAGATAGAGGGAGAGGTACTGGAGTGGCGGATAGAGGGAGAGGTACTGGAGGGACGGATAGAGGGAGATATTCTGGAGGGACGGATAGAGGGAGAGTTATTGGAGAAAGGGATATAGGGAGAGGTACTGGAGAAAGGGATAGAGGGAGAGGTACTGGAGAAAGGGATAGAGGGAGAGGTACTGGAGGGACTGATAGAGGGAGAGGTACTGGAGGGACGGATTGAGGGAGAGATACTGTAGAGCGGGATAGAAGGAGAGGTACTGGAGGGACTGATAGAGGGAGAGGTACTGGAGGGACTGATGAAGGAGAGGTACTGGAGGGACTGATAGAGGGAGAGGTACTGGAGGGACTGATAGTGGGAGAGATACTGGAGGGACGGATAGAGGGAGAGGTATTGGAGGGACTAATCGATAGAGAGTTACTGGAGGGACAGATAGAGGGAGGGGTACTGGACGGGACGGATAGAGGGAGAGGTACTGGACGGAAGGATAGAGGGAGAGGTACTGGAGGGACGGATAGAGGGAATGATACTGGAGGGACGGATAAAAGGAGAGGTACTGGAGGGACTGATAGAGGGAGAGGTACTGGAGGAACGGATAGAGGGAGAGATACTGGAGAAAGGGATAGAGGGAGAGGTACTGGCGGGACGGATAGAGGGAGAGGTACTGTACAGTTGGATAGAGGGAGAGGTACTGGAGAAAGGGATAGAGGGAGAGATACTGGAGGGACGGATAGAGGGAGAGGTACTGGAGGGACGGATAGAGGGAGAGGTACTTGAGGGACGGATACAGGGAGAGGTACTGGAGAAAGGGATAGAGGGAGAGGTACTGGAGGGACGGATAGAGGGAGAGGTACTGGAGGGACGGATAGAGGGAGAGGTACTGGAGGGACGGATAGAGGGAGAGGTACTGGAGAATGGGATAGAGGGAGAGGTACTGGAGAAGGGGATAGAGGGAGAGGTACTGGAGGGACGGATAGAGGGAGAGGTACTGGAGGGACGGATAGAAGGAGAGGTACTGGAGGGACGGATAGAGGGAGAGGTACTGGAGGGACGGATAGAGGGAGAGATACTGGAGAAAGGGATAGAGGGAGAGATACTGGAGGGACGGATAAAGGGAGAGGTACTGAAGGGACGGATACAGGGAGAGGTACTGGAGAAAGGGATAGAGGGAGAGGTACTGGAGTGATGGATAGAGTGAGAGGTACTGGATAAAGGGATAGAGGGAGAGGTACTGTAGAAAGAGATAGAGGGAGAGGTACTGGAGTGGCGGATAGAGGGAGAGGTACTGGAGGGACGGATAGAGGGAGATATTCTGGAGGGACGGATAGAGGGAGAGTTATTGGAGAAAGGGATATAGGGAGAGGTACTGGAGAAAGGGATAGAGGGAGAGGTACTGGAGAAAGGGATAGAGGGAGAGGTACTGGAGGGACTGATAGAGGGAGAGGTACTGGAGGGACGGATTGAGGGAGAGATACTGTAGAGCGGGATAGAAGGAGAGGTACTGGAGGGACTGATAGAGGGAGAGGTACTGGAGGGACTGATGAAGGAGAGGTACTGGAGGGACTGATAGAGGGAGAGGTACTGGAGGGACTGATAGTGGGAGAGATACTGGAGGGACGGATAGAGGGAGAGGTACTGGAGGGACTAATCGATAGAGAGTTACTGGACGGGACGGATAGAGGGAGGGGTACTGGACGGGACGGATAGAGGAGAGGTACTGGACGGAAGGATAGAGGGAGAGGTACTGGAGGGACGGATAGAGGGAATGATACTGGAGGGACGGATAAAAGGAGAGGTACTGGAGGGACTGATAGAGGGAGAGGTACTGGAGGAACGGATAGAGGGAGAGATACTGGAGAAAGGGATAGAGGGAGAGGTACTGGCGGGACGGATAGAGGGAGAGGTACTGTACAGTTGGATAGAGGGAGAGGTTCTGGAGAAAGGGATAGAGGGAGAGATACTGGAGGTACAGATAGAGGGAGAGGTACTGGAGGGACGGATAGAGGGAGAGGTACTTGAGGGACGGATACAGGGAGAGGTACTGGAGAAAGGGATAGAGGGAGAGGTACTGGAGGGACGGATAGAGGGAGAGGTACTGGAGGGACGGATTGAGGGAGAGGTACTGGAGGGACGGATAGAGGGAGAGGTACTGGAGAATGGGATAGAGGGAGAGGTACTGGAGAAGGGGATAGAGGGAGAGGTACTGGAGGGACGGATAGAGGGAGAGGTACTGGAGGGACGGATAGAAGGAGAGGTACTGGAGGGACGGATAGAGGGAGAGGTACTGGAGGGACGGATAGAGGGAGAGATACTGGAAAAAGGGATAGAGGGAGAGGTACTGGCGGGACGGATAGAGGGAGAGGTACTGGAGAAAGGGATAGAGGGAGAGATACTGGAGGGACGGATAGAGTGAGAGGTACTTGAGGGACGGATACAGGGAGAGGTATTGGAGAAAGGGATAGAGGGAGAGGTACTGGAGGGACGGATAGAGGGAGAGGTACTGGAGAAAGGGATAGAGGGAGAGGTACTGGAGAAGGGGATAGAAGGAGAGGTACTGGAGGGACGGATAGAGGGAGAGGTACTGTGGAGCGGGATAGTAGGAGAGGTACTGCAGGGACTGATAGAGGGAGAGGTACTGGAGGGACTGATAGAGGGAGAGATACTGGAGGGACGGATAGAGGGAGAGTTACTGGGAAAGGGATAGAGGGAGAGATACTGGATGGACGGATAGAGGGAGAGGTACTGGAGAAAGGGATAGAGGGAGAGGTACTGGAGAATGGGATAGAGGGAGAGGTACTGGAGGGACGGATAGAGGGAGAGATACAGGAGGAACGGATAGAAGGAGAGGTACTGGAGGGACGGATAGAGGGAGAGGTACTGTAGAGCGGGATAGAAGGAGAGGTACTGGAGGGACTGGAGGGACGGATAGAGGGAGAGGTACTGGAGGGACGGATAGAGGGAGAGGTACTGGGGAAAGGGATAGAGGGAGAGGTACTGGAGGGACGGATAGAGGGAGAGGTACTGTAGAGCGGGATAGAAGGAGAGGTACTGGAGGGACTGGAGGGACGGATAGAGGGAGAGGTACTGGAGGGACGGATAGAGGGAGAGGTACTGTAGAACGGGATAGAGGGAGAGGTACTGGAGTTACTAATAGAGGGAGAGGTGCCAGAGGGACTGATAGAGGGAGAGATACTGGAGGGACGGATAGAGGGAGAGGTACTGGAGGGACTAATAGATGGAGAGGTACTGGAGGGACGGATAGAGGGAGAGATACTGGAGGGACGGAAAGAGGGAGAGGTACTGGAGAGGCGGATAGAGTGAGAGGTCCTGGAGAGAAGGATAGAGGGAGAGGTACTGGAGGAACGGATAGAGGGAGAGGTACTGGAGAGACGGATAGAGTGAGAGGTCCTGGAGAGAAGGATAGAGGGAGAGGTACTGGAGAAAGGGATAGAGGGTGAGAGGTACTGAATGATAGAGGGAGAGGTACTGGAGAAAGGGATAGAGGGAGAGATACTGGAGGGTCGGATAGAGGGAGAGGTACTGGAGGGTCGGATAGAGGGAGAGGTACTGGAGGGACAGATAGAGGGAGAGGTACTGTAGGGTCGGATAGAGGGAGAGATACTGGAGGGATGGATAGAGGGAGGGATCGATGGAGCCGTCTGAGGGTGATGAGTGAGGAGAGTAATGTGATCTCCTTTTGGCGCTCCCTCTCGTCAAAACATACCCTCTGAGCAATGCCTCCTGGGTAAACATGGCGGCCTGTGACGGTGGCACGGTGACAGGTCCATCTGTCACCTTTATATCAAACACACACACACACCTGTCTTTACAGTAGAGGTGGTGGCTTGTACATATCAGGCTGATAGTCTTGAATATACATTTCATAAATCTTACCCACAGCCCCCTCTGTCCTGTCACACCACCCGCATTACAAGTTGAACACAAACCTCTTCACTGTGCTGCTCATTAATCATCACACACACACACACACACACACACACACACACACACACACACACACACACACACACACTACATAGTCAAAAGTATGTGGACACTTGCTTGTCGAACATCTCATTCCAAACTCATGGGCATTAATATCGAGTTGGTCCCTTCTTTGCAGCTATAACAGCCTCTACTCTTCTGGGAAGGCTTTCAACTAAATGTTGGAACATTGCTGCGGGGACTTGCTTCCATTCAGCCACAAAAGCATTAGTGAGGTCGGGCACTGATGTTGGGCGATTAGGCCTGGCTCGTAGTCAGTGTTCCAATTCATCCCAAAAGGGTTTGATGGGGTTGAGGTCAGGGCTCTGTGCAGGCCAGTCAAGTTCTTCCACACCGATCTCGACAAACCATTTCTGTATGGACCTGGCTTTGTGCACGGGGGCATTGTCATGCTGAAACAGGAACGGGCCTTCCCCAAACTGTTGCCACAAAGTTGGAAGGACAGAATAGTCTAGAATTTCATTGTATGCTGTAGTGTTAAGATTTCCCTTCACTGGAACTAAGGGGCCTAGCCCGAACCATGAAAAACATCCCCAGACCATTATTCCTCCTCCACCAAACTTTACAGTTGGCACTATGCATTGGGACAAACCCAGATGGTGAAGCGTGATTCATCACTCCGGAGAACGCGTTTCCACTGCTCCAGAGTCCAATGGCGGCAAGCTTTCCCCCCCACCAACCAACGCTTGGCATTGCGCATGGTGATCTTAGGCTTGTGTGTGGCAGCTCGGCCATGGAAACCCGTTTCATGAAGCTCCTGACGAACAGTTCCTGTGCTGACGTTGCTTCCAGAGGCAATTTGGACCTCGGTAGTGAGTGTTGCAACCGAGGACAGACTATTTTTACGCGCTACACGCTTCAGCACTCGGCGGTCCCGTTCTGTGAGCTTGTGTGGCCTACCACTTCGCGGTTTAGCTGTTGTTACTCCTAGACGTTTCCATTTCACAATAACAACACTTACAGTTGACCGGGGCAGCTCTAGCAGGGCAGAAATTTGACGAACTGACTTGTCGGAAAGGTGGCTTCTTATGACATCTTATGACGGTGCCACGTTGAAAGTCACTGAGCTCTTCAGTACGGGCCATTCTAATGCCAATGTTTGTCTATTGAGATTGCATGGCTGTGTGCTCGATTTTATATCCCTATCAGCAACAGGTGTGGCTGAAATAGCCGGATCCACTAATTTGAAGGGGTGTCCACATACTTTTCTTTAATAAAGACATGTAGACACTTGCGTAGTCTGACAATTTATGGTCAAAGTTTATACCAGCCTTCTGTCTGTATGTGTAGATGTGTGTGTTCTGTCTGTGAATGTCTGTGTGTGTCGTTGCAGGGGGGAGTGTGTGTGTGTGTGTGTGTGTGTGTCTGTCAGGCAGACAGTGGAGGATGAGGGTGTTTGTTTGTACAGATGCTTGGCTGATAATTAAACGCTGTATTAAATCTCACTGATGACAGAATCTGCACTTCAGATATGAGCGTGTCTATCTCCTCCCCCTCTGTCTCACTCCCCCTCACCCTTCTGCTCATTCACTCCCTACCCTCCCACATACTAACCATACCCCCCTCATATACCCCCCTCCCCCTCCGCCTCACATACTCCCCTCCGCCTCACATACCCCCCTCCGCCTCACGTACCCCCCTCCGCCTTACATACTCCCCTCCACCTCACATACCCCCCTCCCCCTCTGCCTCACGTACCCCCCTCTGCCTCACGTACCCCCCTCCCCCTCATATACCCACCTCCCCCTCACATACTCCCCTCATGTACACCCCTCCCCATCACGTACACCCCTCCCCCTCACATACACCCCTCCCCCTCACGTACACCCCTCCCCCTCACATACCCCCTCCCCCTCACATACACCCCTCACATACACCCCTCCCCCTCACATACCCCCCTCCCCCTCAAATACCCCCTCCCCCTCACATACCCCCCTCCCCCTCACATACACCCCTCCGCCTCACGCACACCCCTCCGCCTCACGTAAACCCCTCCCTCTCACATACCCCTCTCCCCATCACGTACATCCCCTCCCCCTCACGTACACCCCTTCCCCCTCACGTACACCCCCTCCCCCTCACGTACACCCCCTCCCCCTCACGTACACCCTCTCACGTACACCCCTCCCCCTCACGTACACCCCTCCCCCTCACATACACCCCCTCCCCCTCACGTACACCCCTCTCCTCACATACACCCCCTCCCCCTCCCCCTCACGTACACTGCTCTCCTCACATACACTCCCTCCCCCTCACATACACCCCTCCCCCTCACGTACCCCCTCCCCCTCACATACACCCCTCACATACCCCCCTCACATACCCCCCTCCCCCTCAAATACCCCCCTCCCCCTCACATACACCCCTCACATACCCCCCTCCCCCTCACATACCCCCCCCCTCAAATAACCCCCCCCCTCACATACACCCCTCCGCCTTACGCACACCCCTCCGCCTCACGTAAACCCCTCCCCCTCACGTACCCCTCTCCCCCTCACGTACATCCCCTCCCCCTCACGTACACCCCTTCCCCCTCACGTACACCCCTTCCCCCTCACGTACACCCCCTCCCCCTCATGTACACCCCCTCCCCTTCACGTACACCCCCTCCCCCTCACGTACACCCCCTCCCCCTCACGTACACCCCTCCCCCTCACGTACACCCCCTCCCCTTCACATACAGCCCTCCCCCTCACGTACACCCCTCCCCCTCACGTACACCCCTCCCCCTCACGTACACCCCTCCCCCTCACGTACACCCCTCCCCCTCACGTACACCCCTCCCCCTCACATACACCCCTCCCCCTCACATTCCTCCTCCCCCTCACATAACCCGCTCCCCCTCAAATACCCCCCTCCCCCTCACATACCCCCCTCCCCCACACATACAACCCTCCGCCTCACGTACACCCCTCTCCCCTCACGTACACCCCCTCCCCCTCAAGTACACCCCTCCCCCTCACGTACACCCCTCCACCTCACGTACACCCCTTCCCCCTCACGTACACCCCCTCCCCCTCACGTACACCCCCTCCCCCTCACGTACACCCCTCTCCTCACGTACACCCCTCCCCCTCACATACACCCCTCCCCCTCACGTACACCCCTCCCCCTCACGTACACCCCTCCCCCTCACGTACACCCCTCCCCCTCACGTACACCCCTCCCCCTCACGTACACCCCTCCCCCTCACATACACCCCTTCCCCCTTCAACCTCCTCCTTACTCATTCTACTCTCACCTCACTACCTCACTACCTCACTACCTCACTACCTCTCACCTCACTACCTCACTACCTCACTACCTCTCACCTCACTACCTCACCCCCTCACTACCTCACTACCTCTCACCTCACTACCTCACCACCTCACTACCTCACTACCTCACTACCTCACTACCTCACTACCGTACCCAGCTCCCTCATTCTCCCCTGTGTGTGTGTGTGTGTGTGTGTGTTTGTGTGTGCCTGTGTGTGTTGAGAGAAGGTGATCTGTGATATGTCACACCATCTGAACCTTCCTACCCAGCTCTAAATATAAACCTGAGAAGATTCCGCACAAGAGCCTGAGAACAAGGTTTACTGTGTGTGTGTGTGCGTGTGTGTGTGTGTGTGTGCGTGTGCATATGTGCGCCTATGTGCAAGTGTGTGTGAATCTGTGTTCAAGCCTGTTCCCAGCACAGATGCATATAAAAAATAACATTTTGTTTGGAACTGAAAATTCCTTCTACTGAGAGATCTGTAATTTGGTGACATGGAAAAATGTACAGTCCTTTTGATTGCCCCAAAAATAGGGAGGTATTTGTGTGCAGGAGGAATTCATGCAGTGAATTCAGAGAGGTCCTTTTACAGTTTGCAGTATCTCTTTAACTGTAGATATGCAGAACAATCCAAATGGTTAGTTTTACATTAACAAAGAAATGGTGTGTTAAAAGTTACATAAACCAATGATGTATGATGATTGACAAACATTTTACCAATGACTGTTTGACAATGATCTCTAATCAGGGCTTAGTTTCGGCTCTTGTTAGCAAGTGTTTGCTAGTCTCTCTGCTCTGACAAGTAGCTGTGGGTTATTAGCAGCAACGTGTCAGGCCATTACACTGTTTGCTTCCATTTCGACTCATTGAGGTGTGTGTGTGTGTGTGTGTGTGTGTGTGTGAGAAAGAGAAGCACAGTGTGTTGGTTATTGCTTGGGGAATGTAATTGTGATGATGTAGGTAGGCTGTAATATCATGATATTGTGACAGCCCCTTTACACCAACCTACCTCATAATAACAGTGTGAAAGCCCCTCAATACCAAACTACCTCATAATAACAGTGTGACAGCCCCTCTATACCAACCTACCTCATAATAACAGTGTGACAGCCCCTCTATACCAACCTACCTCATAATAACAGTGTGAAAGCCCCTCTACACCAAACTACCTCATAATAACAGTGTGACAGCCCCTCTATACCAACCTACCTCATAATAACAGTGTGACAGCCCTTCTATACCAACCTACCTCATAATAACAGTGTGAAAGCCCCTCTACACCAACCTACCTCATAATAACAGTGTGACAGCCCCTCTACGCCAACCTACCTCATAATAACAGTGTGAAAGCCCCTCTACACCAACCTACCTCATAATAACAGTGTGAAAGCCCCTCTACGCCAACCTACCTCATAATAACAGTGTGACAGCCCCTCTACGCCAACCTACCTCATAATAACAGTGTGAAAGCCCCTCTATACCAACCTACCTCATAATAACAGTGTGACAGCCCCTCTACGCCAACCTACCTCATAATAACAGTGTTCATTTAGGAATGCAGTAACTGTAAATCCCTCTGGATTAGAGCATCTACTAAATTACTAAAATGTAAATGTACATTTTATTGAAATCTTTTAAAAATCACTTTGAGAAAATGTAATGTTTGTGTTTAGTCTTTGATTCCCAGAATGAGGAGATTCCGCTGTGGCAGATGGCTGGGGATTGTGACTTTATCTGATAGTGCCCCCAAGCACACGCACATACAAGCACACACTCACATTCTCACACAGTCACACACACAGGGACTTTGATTTGCAGAACTCTGACAACCGGTAATATCCTTTAATTCTGTTTGTTTTCTCCCCCTTGTTTGGGAGAAGGTAAATGCAAACAGGACTTCTGGAATAGAAGAGAAACACAGTCCAAGGCTGAGAAAACAAAAGAGGGGATTATTCAAGAGAGAGGAGCGACAGCACGCTGCTGGATCAATTTAGGAGGGAATGTGTTTTGTGTGCGTGTGTTTTGAGTGAGTGTACACATTTTGGAGGAGAAGCAGGGGGCAAAAAGAATGTGAGTCTGGGCAAAAGAAAAGGAACGTGTGTGATTACTGTGTAGTTTCTCCCACACTCTGGTCAGTTGACAGAGGGGTCATCTCAGTTCAGATCACAGGGATGAGTTGGGGTCATCTGACTCGAAATAATCCTGTCTTCTCTGTGGGTTCATTGTGTCCATAAAGTGTGCAATCAAATCAAATTAAATTGTATTGGTCGCATTCACATATTTAGCAGATGTTATTGCGGGTGTAGCGAAATGCTTGTGTTCCTGGCTCCTAACAATACACAACGATACACACATCTAAAAGAATGGAATTAAGAAATATATAAATATTAGGATGAGTATTGTACAGTTGAAGTCGGACGTTTACATACACTTAGGTTGGAGTCATTAAAACTCATTTTTCAACCACACCACAAATTTAATGTTAACAAACTATCGTTTTGGCAAGTCGGTTAGGACATCTACTTTGTAACAGTTTGTACAAGTAATTTTTCCATCAATTGTTTACAGACAGATTATTTCACTTATAATTCACTGTATCACAATTCCAGTGGGTCAGAAGTTTACATACACTAAGTTGACTGTGCCTTTAAACAGCTTGGAAAATTCCAGGAAATGATTTCATGGCATTAGAAGCTTCTGATAGGCTAATTGACATCATTTGAGTCAATTGGAGGTGTACCTGTGGATGTATTTCAAGGCCTACCTTCAAACTCAGTGCCTCTTTGCTTGACATCATGGGAAAATCAAAAGAAACCAGCCAAGCCCTCAGAAAGAAAATTGTAGACCTCCACAAGTCTGGTTCATCCTTGGGAGCAATTTCCAAATGCCTTAAGGTACCATGTTCATCTGTACAAACAATAGTACGCAAGTATAAACACCATGGGACCAAGCAGCCGTCATACCGCTCAGGAAGGAGACGCGTTCTGTCTCCTAGAGATGAACGTACTTTGGTGCGGAAAGTGCAAATCAATCCCAGAACAACACAAAGGACCTTGTGAAGATGCTGGAGGAACCGGTACAAAAGTATCTATATCCACAGTAAAACGAGTCCTATATCGACATAACCTGAAATGCCGCTCAGCAAGGAAGAAGCCACTGCTCCAAAACCGCCATAAAACGGTTTGCAACTGCACAAGGGGACAAAGATCGTACTTTTTGGAGAAATGTCCTCTGGTCTGATGAAACAAAAATAGAACTGTTTGGCCATAATGACTATCGTTATGTTTGGAGGAAAAAGGGGGTCGCTTGCAAGCCGAAGAACACCATCCCAAACGTGAAGCACGGGGGTGGCAGAATAATGCTGTGGGGGTGCTTTGCTGCAGGAGGGACTGGTGCACTTCACAAAATAGATGGCATCATGAGGAAGGAAAATTATGTGGATATATTGAAGCAACATCTCAAGACATCAGTCAGGAAGTTAAAGCTTGGTCGCAAATGGGTCTTCCAAATGGACAATGACCCCAAGCATACTTCCAAAGGTGTGGCAAAATGGCTTAAGAACAACAAAGTCAAGGTATTGGAGTGGCCATCACAAAGCCCTGACCTCAATCCTATAGAAAATGTGTAGGCAGAACTGAAAAAGCATGTGCGAGCAAGGAGGCCTACAAACCTGACTCAGTTACACCAGCTCTGTCAGGAGGAATGGGCCAAAATTCACCCAACTTATTGTGGGAAGCTTGTGGAAGGCTACCCGAAATGTTTGACCCAAGTTAAACAATTTGAAGGCAATGCTACCAAATACTAATTGAGTGGATGTAAACTTCTGACCCACTGGGAATGTGATGAAAGAAATAAAAGCTGAAAGAAATAATTCTCTCTACTATTATTCTGACATTTCACATTCTTAAAATAAAGTGGTGATCCTAACTTACCTAAGACAGGGAATTTTTACTAGGATTAAATGTCAGGAAATGTGAAAAACTGAGTTTAAATGTATTTGGCTAAGATGTACGTAAACTTCCGACTTCAACTGTATGTGTGTCTGTGTTTGTGCCTGGGACTGTGGTTTTGAATGTCTACAATACATCTATCTGTAACGTTATGTACTGAACATTGTGAAAGTGTGTTTCTGTATAAATATTCTGTAGATCTGTTTTTGTTTGTGGATTAAGTCTTGTATTACTCAAGTATGAGTATGGATTAAGTGTGTATCTTGTAAGTGTGTGTGTGTGTGTGTGTGTGTATCCTGTAAGTGTGTGTGTATCCTGTAAGTGTGTGTGTGTGGTGGTTTGTTGCGTGCCTGCCTGGCCACATGGTTCTCATTAGAGTCTATGGGATGTTTGTTTTCTCTATTAGTCTGTTCCTTTATTATCAACTACTCCTACAAAACTGCCCCAAGCTACAGCCCTATAAACAGGTCCAACAAACACAACAAGGATCTGCACGCATAAACTGTGTGTGTGTGTGAATGATTGTGCCTGAGTATCAGTGTATGTATTTAACTGATTGTGCCTGAGTATCAGTGTATGTATTTAACTGTGTGTTTCAGTCTGCGTATCAGACTTGTGTTGCTACTGATGTATAGAGCTTTATATTGCCCCAAGCAGCAACCTCATTATGAAGATATGGATACCACCTCCTCCTCCTTCGCCTCCCTTGGCCCTTCCCTTTCTTTTACTGTGCTATCTTTCTCCCTCTACTGTCTCTCTCTCCTCCGTGCCTCCTGCTTTCACTCCTCCTCTCCCTCTACTGTCTCTCTCTCCTCCGTGCCTCCTGCTTTCACTCCCCCTCTCCCTCTACTGTCTCTCTCTCCTCCGTGCTTCCTGCTTTCACTCCCCCTCTCCCTCTACTGTCTCTCTCTCCTCCGTGCCTCCTGCTTTCACTCCCCCTCTCCCTCTACTGTCTCTCTCTCCTCCGTGCCTCCTGCTTTCACTCCCCCTCTCCCTCTACTGTCTCTCTCTCCTCCGTGCCTCCTGCTTTCACTCCCCCTCTCCCTCTACTGTCTCTCTCTCCTCCGTGCCTCCTGCTTTCACTCCCCCTCTCCCTCTACTGTCTCTCTCTCCTCCGTGCCTCCTGCTTTCACTCCCCCTCTCCCTCTACTGTCTCTCTCTCCTCCGTGCCTCCTGCTTTCACTCCCCCTCTCCCTCTACTGTCTCTCTCTCCTCCGTGCCTCCTGCTTTCACTCCTCCTCTTTTTTCTCTTTCTCACTCCCTCCTGCCTGTTCCCTCCGGCCTGTTCATGTGCATGTAAGAAGTGTGTGTATACTGCATTGTGTGTGTGTGTGTGTGTGTGTGTGTGTGTGTGTGTGTGTGTGTTGATTTTTGACTGTATACCTTTACATCTCAATTTCTGCTTCAAACTTGTAGATGAAGAATACAGTGCATTCGGAAAGTATTCAGACCCCTTGACTTTTTCCACCTTTTGTTACATTACAGCCTTATTCTAAAATTGATTAAATTAAATGTTTTCCTCATCAATCTACACACAATACCACATAATGACAAAGCAAAAACAGTTTTTTTGACATATTTAGCAAATATATTAAAAATAAAAAACAGAAGTATTCAGGCCCTTTGCTATGAGACTCGAAATTGAGCTCAGGTGCATCCTGTTTCCATTGATCATCCTTGAGATGTTGCTGCAACTTGATGGGAGTCCACATGTGGTAAATTCAATTGATTGGACATGATTTGGAAAGGCACACACCTGTCTATATAAGGCCCCACAGTTGACAGTGCATGTCAGAGCAAAAAGCAAGCCAGGAGGTCGATGGAATTGTCCGTAGAGATCCGAGACAGGATTGTGTCGAGGCACAGATCTGGGGAAGGGTACCAAAACATGTCTGCAGCATTGAAGGTCCCCAAGAACACAGTGGCCTCCATCATTCTTAAATTGAAGAAGTTTCGAACCACCAAGACTCTTCCTAGAGCTGACCGCCCGGCCAAACTGAGCAATCTGGGGAGAAGGGCCTTGGTAAAGGAGGTGACCAAGAACCCAATGGTCACTCTGACAGAGCTCCAGAGTTCCTCTTTGGAGATGGAAGAACCTTCCAGTAGGACAACCATCTCTGCAGCACTCCACCAATCAGGCCTTTATGGTAGAGTGGTCAGACAGAAGCCACTCCTCAGTAAAAGGCACATGACAGCCCGCTTGGAGTTTGCCAAAAGGCACCTAAAGGACTCTCAGACCATGAGAAACAACATTATCTGGTCTGATGAAACCAAGAATGAACTCTGGCCTGAATGCCAAGCGTCACGTCTGGAGGAAACCTGGCACTATCCGTACAGTGAAGCATGGTGGTGGCAGCATCATGCTGTGGGGATTATTTTCAGCAGCAGGGACTTGGAGACTAGTCAGGATGAACGGAGCAAAGTACACAGAGATCCTTGATGAAAACCTGCTCCAGAGCGCTCAGGACCGCAGACTGGGGTGAAGGTTCACCTTCCAACAGGACAACGACCCTAAGCACACAGCCAAGACAATGCAGGAGTGGCTTTGGGAAAAGTCTCTGAATGTCCTTGAGTGGCCCAGCCAGAGCCCAGACTTGAACCCGATCGAACATCTCTGGAGAGACCTGAAAATAGCTGTGCAGCGACGCTCCCCATCCAGCCTGACAGAGCTTGAGAGGATCTGCAGAGAAGAATGGGAGAAACTCCCCAAATACAGGAGTGCCAAGCTTGTAGCGTCATACCCAAGAAGACTCAACCAAAGAATCGCTGCCAAAGGTCCTTCAACAAAGTACTGAGTAAAGGGTCTGAATACTTATGTAAATGTCCTATTTCAGTTTTTGTATTTTTTCTACAAACCTGTTTTTGCTTCATCATTATGGGGTATTGTGCTTAGATTGATGAGGGGGGGGGGACAATTTAATCCATTTTAGAATAAGGCTGTAACGTAACAAGAAGTGAAAAATGTCAAGGGGTCTGAGTACTTTCTGACTGCACTGTATGTGGAAGTGTTGAGTTGAACCCCCTCTTTCTCTTGCCCTCACCAGGCGACACGTGCCACCCTGACAGCCCACTGTACGTCTCTGGGTGACTCTCTGGGGAAAGAGAATGAGTTGGCTCTGATCATCGATGGACAGACCCTGAAATACGCCCTCTCCTTCGAGCTCCGCCAAGCCTTCCTAGACCTCGCCCTGTCCTGCAAGGCCGTCATCTGCTGCAGGTAAGAGACACACGCATACATACATTAATGCACGCACGCGCACACACACATCCTGTTCTGCATCTGCTTCATGCAGGACACACGCGGAGGAAGGAGAGCGTAGGACTGTGTGTTGGGGTTGGTGTGTGTTGGGGTTGGTGTGGGTTGGGGTTGGTGTGTGTTGGGGTTGGTGTGGGTTGGGGTTGGTGTGTGTTGGGCTTGGTGTGTGTTGGGCTTGGTGTGTGTTGGGGTTGGTGTGTGTTGGGGTTGGTGTGTGTTGGGCTTGGTGTGTGTTGGGCTTGGTGTGTGTTGGGGTTGGTGTGGGTTGGGGTTGATGTGTGTTGGGGTTGGTGTGTGTTGGGGTTGGTGTGTGTTGGGGTTGGTGTGTGTTGGGGTTGGTGTGTGTTGGGCTTGGTGTGTGTTGGGGTTGGTGTGTGTTGGGGTTGATGTGTGTTGGGCTTGGTGTGTGTTGGGGTTGGTGTGTGTTGGGGTTGGTGTGTGTTGGGGTTGGTGTGGGTTGGGGTTGGTGTGTGTTGGGCTTGGTGTGTGTTGGGGTTGGTGTGTGTTGGGGTTGATGTGTGTTGGGGTTGGTGTGTGTTGGGGTTGGTGTGTGTTGGGGTTGGTGTGGGTTGGGGTTGGTGTGTGTTGGGGTTGATGTGTGTTGGGCTTGGTGTGTGTTGGGGTTGGTGTGTGTTGGGGTTGATGTGTGTTGGGGTTGGTGTGTGTTGGGGTTGGTGTGTGTTGGGGTTGGTGTGGGTTGGGGTTGGTGTGTGTTGGGGTTGGTGTGGGTTGGGGTTGGTGTGGGTTGGGGTTGGTGTGTGTTGGGGTTGGTGTGTGTTGGGGTTGGTGTGTGTTGGGGTTGGTGTGTGTTGGGGTTGGTGTGTGTTGGGGTTGGTGTGTGTTGGGGTTGGTGTGTGTTGGGGTTGGTGTGGGTTGGGCTTGGTGTGTGTTGGGGTTGGTGTGTGTTGGGGTTGATGTGTGTTGGGCTTGGTGTGTGTTGGGCTTGGTGTGTGTTGGGGTTGGTGTGGGTTGGGGTTGGTGTGGGTTGGGGTTGGTGTGTGTTGGGGTTGGGGTTGGTGTGTGTTGGGGTTGGTGTGTGTTGGGGTTGGTGTGTGTTGGGGTTGGTGTGTGTTGGGGTTGGTGTGTGTTGGGGTTGGTGTGTGTTGGGGTTGGTGTGTGTTGGGGTTGGTGTGTGTTGGGGTTGGTGTGGGTTGGGCTTGGTGTGTGTTGGGGTTGGTGTGTGTTGGTGTGTGTTGGGGTTGGTGTGTGTTGGGGTTGATGTGTGTTGGGCTTGGTGTGTGTTGGGGTTGGTGTGGGTTGGGGTTGGTGTGTGTTGGGGTTGGTGTGTGTTGGGGTTGGGGTTGGTGTGTGTTGGGATTGGTGTGTGTTGGGGTTGGTGTGGGTTGGGGTTGGTGTGTGTTGGGGTTGGTGTGTGTTGGGGTTGGTGTGTGTTGGGGTTGGTGTGTGTTGGGGTTGGTGTGTGTTGGGGTTGGTGTGTGTTGGGGTTGGTGTGGGTTGGGCTTGGTGTGTGTTGGGGTTGGTGTGTGTTGGGGTTGGTGTGTGTTGGGGTTGGTGTGTGTTGGGGTTGGTGTGGGTTGGGGTTGGTGTGGGTTGGGGTTGGTGTGTGTTGGGGTTGGTGTGTGTTGGGGTTGGTGTGGGTTGGTGCTGACTATAAAGGATCTGGTTGTTATTTAGTAGTTGTTAGTAAATGACTGTAGATCATAAAGGCTTGGCATGGATCTCAGAGGGGTTCATGTAATACACCGCACCGCATGGAAATGTCAAAGTCATGACTCACTTACTGCTATTATCCCACAACACACACACACACACACACACACCCAGAGATACTGCCTCCATCTATCCCTTCATTTATACAATGTACTCTCAATGTCTCCTAGAATATTTACATTACCTTTTTTAGTCATGTTTCCACCTCAAGCCAGCTGTGACAGTTACGTGTGTGTGTGTGTGTGTGTGTGTGTGTGTGTGTGTGTGTGAGGAGGGAAGTAATTGACTCTCCCTAGCATGAAAGCCATATCCGGACTCAGGTCTCCAAAGCCTTACAAAATGGCTCCATTCCTCCCTCCCCTGTCCTGGACCCCCCTCTTTCTTCCTCTGTTCCTCCTGTCCCCCCAGGCGCTCTCATGGTAGATTTGACTGTAATCCGTTTGCTCCCCCAGGCACTCTCATGGTAGATTTGACTGTAATCCCCCTGCTCCCCCCAGGTGCTCTCATGGTAGATTTGACTGCAATCCCACTGCTCCCCCAGGCGCTCTTAAATAAAATAAAAAATATTATCTCATGGTAGATTTGACTGTAATCAGCCTACTCCCCCCAGGCGCTCTCATGGTAGATTTGACTGTAATACCTGCTCCCCCCAGGCGCTCTCATGGTAGATTTGACTGTAATCCCACTGCTCCCCCCAGGCGCTCTCATGGTAGATTTGACTGTAATACTTGCTCCCCCCAGGCGCTCTCATGGTAGATTTGACTGTAATCCCACTGCTCCCCCCAGGCGCTCTCATGGTAGATTTGACTGTAATCCCACTGCTCCCCCCAGGCGCTCTCATGGTAGATTTGACTGTAATCCCACTGCTCCCCCCAGGCGCTCTCATGGTAGATTTGACTGTAATACCTGCTCCCCCCAGGCGCTCTCATGGTAGATTTGACTGTAATGTTCTGCTCCCCCAGGCGCTCTCATGGTAGATTTGACTGTAATCCCACTGCTCCCCCCAGGCGCTCTCATGGTAGATTTGACTGTAAATACCTGCTCCCCCCAGGCGCTCTTATGGTAGATTTGACTGTAATCCCCCTGCTCCCCCCAGGTGCTCTCATGGTAGATTTGACTGCAATCCCACTGCTCCCCCAGGCGCTCTTAAATAAAATAAAAAATATTATCTCATGGTAGATTTGACTGTAATCAGCCTACTCCCCCCAGGCGCTCTCATGGTAGATTTGACTGTAATCCCACTGCTCCCCCCAGGCGCTCTCATGGTAGATTTGACTGTAATCCCACTGCTCCCCCCAGGCGCTCTCATGGTAGATTTGACTGTAATGTTCTGCTCCCCCCAGGTGCTCTCATGGTAGATTTGACTGTAATACCTACTCCCCCCAGGCGCTCTCATGGTAGATTTGACTGTAATCCCACTGCTCCCCCCAGGCGCTCTCATGGTAGATTTGACTGTAATCCCACTGCTCCCCCCAGGCGCTCTCATGGTAGATTTGACTGTAATGTTCTGCTCCCCCCAGGTGCTCTCATGGTAGATTTGACTGTAATCCCACTGCTCCCCCAGGCGCTCTCATGGTAGATTTGACTGTAATGTTCTGCTCCCCCAGGCGCTCTTATGGTAGATTTGACTGTAATCCACCTACTCCCCCCAGGCGCTCTCATGGTAGATTTGACTGTAAATACCTGCTCCCCCCAGGCGCTCTTATGGTAGATTTGACTGTAATCCCCCTGCTCCCCCCAGGTGCTCTCATGGTAGATTTGACTGCAATCCCACTGCTCCCCCAGGCGCTCTCATGGTAGATTTGACTGTAATGTTCTGCTCCCCCCAGGTGCTCTCATGGTAGATTTGACTGTAATCCCACTGCTCCCCCAGGTGCTCTCATGGTAGATTTGACTGTAATCCCACTGCTCCCCCAGGTGCTCTCATGGTAGATTTGACTGTAATCCCACTGCTCCCCCAGGTGCTCTCATGGTAGATTTGACTGTAATCCCACTGCTCCCCCAGGTGCTCTCATGGTAGATTTGACTGTAATGTTCTGCTCCCCCCAGGTGCTCTCAGTGTAGATTTGACTGTAATCCTCCTACTCCCCCCAGGCGCTCTCAGTGTAGAGGCGACTGTGATCCTCCTCTCCTGCGGAGGGAGGGAGGGAGAGAGGGAGAGAGAGAGAGAGAGAGAGAGAGAGACTCTCTGTCTTACACTTTTTCTCTGTCTCACACAGACAGACACACCTCAGAGAGCAGAGGCTCAGCTCGTCTATCAACATCGACTTCTCCAGCCAAAACTCTCTCTGAGGGTTTCCCCTCGGATATTGTGTGTGTGTGAGAATGCTAAGTGGACCACCCAGCTCTGCGGTTTCAGCTTGACCGGGCCACGGTCCTGCTCAGAACACACAGATCATCTTTATGACTCGTTGGCTTCCCTCTGGCCTGCCACAGTTGTGTGTGTGTGTGTGAGAGAGAGAGAGGTTACATGCTGGTGTAGAGATTTGCTTCATACCCACCCAGGCCTGCTTCGTCTTGTCCCAGAAAGACTGTTCCCTGTTGGGGCTTGAAATCACTGTGGGTCCTGGTCTGACTACAGGCCTACAAAACGGACATACAGATAGTAACAGGAGCCATATCTTCCACAGGCATACTCTGTCTCTTAGACACACACACAGACACAGACACAGACAGACCGACAGAGACAGACAGACAGACAGAGACACACACAAAGACACACACACACAGTCTGTGAATTCCCCTGGGCTCTTCATCTCATTGTCTGTGTGCAGACAGAACCGGTTTAGGAGACAGACAGACAGACAGAGAGGGAGGGAGGGTTACAGGTTAAGAGGGTGGAGTACCTCAACCAGCTATCATAATGACTGAATGGCAACATAAGTAGCTCAGTTGGTAGAGCATGGCGTTTGCAACGCCAGGGTTGTGGGTTCGTTTCCCACGGGGGGCCAGTATGGAAATGTATGCACTCACTAACTGTAAGTCGCTCTGGATAAGAGCGTCTGCTAAATGACTAAAATGTAAATGTAAATAAGTACATTACTGGGAAGCAGTTGCCTAAACCATTGATACAGGGGCAGAGATATTTCTATTCACTTAATGGTTCAGGTTCGGAGCTGGGACAGTCAAATCTAATCCTAGATTTGTGGTTAAGGCAAACTTACCTTGGGAATTGGCTCTAAATGGAAGCCATTTTGGTTATTTTAAGTTCGGCAGTGATTCATGGTTTGCTGCTACCCTACCTGATGGAAACCACTAAACAAAAACCTCATGGAGTCTTACTATTACGCTGCCAACTCTTCCTGCATCTCCTTTCATTTGCTCTCTCTCTTTCTCTCTTCAACTCTTACCCACTTGTCTTTTTAGCTCTCATTTTCCATTTCCAATCATTCTGATCTTTATGCGTTTTGTAATTTATGTTGTTAGTTATTTTCTCTCTCTCTCTCTCTTTCTCTCTCAATTCAAAGGGGATTTATTAGCATGGTCTCTTTCAATTCAAATGGGTTTTATTAGCATGGGAAACATATGTTTACATTGCCAAAGCAAAAATAAACAATAAACAAAGGTTGTGAGAAACAAACAACATCAACAAAAAACATTCCAAAATGTCCAGTAAACATTGCACTCATACAGGTTTCAAAAGGATAAAGACGTTTCAAATGTTATTATCGGCTATGTAGTGTTTTTAACAATGTGCAAATAGTTGTAGTACGAATAGTAGGGGAAGACAAGTAAACAGATAAATATTGGTTTTATTTACAATGTTTGTGTTCCACTGGTTGCCCTTTTCTCATGGCAACGGGCCACAAATCTTGCTGCTGTGATTGCACATTTCGGTATTTCGCCTAACAGATATGGGAGTTGATCAATGTTTGATTTGTTTTCAAATTCTTTGTGGGTCTGTGTGATCTGTGGGAAATATGTCTCTCTCTCTGTCTCTGTCTCTCTCTCTCTCGGTGTCTCTCTCTCTCTCTCTCTCTCTCTCTCTCTGTCTCTCTCTCTCTCTCTCTCTCTCTCTGTTCCCCACCTGGTTGTATTTTATCCTGTCTGTTTATTCCAGTCTCCAGAGATCTTTTACTTTTGGTCGTTTACGTTGTTGTAACTTGTTTTGAACTGATCTCTCTCTCCCTCCCTCCTCTCTCCAGGGTGTCTCCCCTTCAGAAGTCTGAGATAGTGGACATGGTGAAGAAGCATGTGAAGGCCATCACTCTGGCCATAGGAGACGGGGCCAACGACGTGGGCATGATCCAGACTGCCCATGTAGGGGTGGGCATCAGTGGCAACGAGGGCATGCAGGCCACCAACTCCTCTGACTACTCCATCGCACAGGTAACACACACACACCCACACACCACAGAGCGATGAGAGAGAGAGAGAGAGAGAGAGAGAGAGGGGGGAGAGAGAGGTGGGTACAGGGTGAGACAAAGAGATAAGCAGTAGTAGACACCCGAGGGGTAGAGACAGATAAACAGAGAGGGGGGGGTGGAGAAGGGACAGGGAGGAGAAGGGGGAGGGGGAGGAGGGGAGTGGGAGAAGCTAGTTGAAGTATTCTGTGAGAGCCAGAGGAATCTAGGAATCTGTCTCCCCCCCCCCCCCCCCCCTCTCTGTTTATCTGTCTCTACCCCTCGGGTGTCTACTACTGCTTATCTCTTTGTCTCACCCTGTACCCACCTCTCTCTCCCCCCTCTCTCTCTCTCTCTCTCTCTCTCTCTCATCGCTCCCCTCTCTTTCTGTTCCTAGTTTTCCTACCTAGAGAAGCTGTTGCTGGTCCATGGGGCGTGGAGTTATAACCGTGTCACTAAGTGTATCCTCTACTGTTTTTATAAGAATGTGGTTCTCTACATCATAGAGGTAAGACACACCCCTCACCCCTCACCCCTCACCTCTCACCGCTCCCCGTCCCACCCTTCAACCCTCACCGCTCAACTCTCAACCCTCACCTCGCTCAATCCTCAACCCTCACCTCTCCCACCCCTCAACCCTCACCTCTCCCACCCTTCAACCCTCACCTCGCTCAACTCTCAACCCTCACCCCTCCCACTCCTCACCCCTCCCACCCCTCCCCCATCACCCCTCCCACTCCTCACACCTCCCCTACCCACACCTACCACCCCTCCCCCTCTCACACCTCACCCCTCCCACTCCTCACCCCTCCCACTCCTCACCCCTCATGCCCCTCCCCTTCACACCCCTCCCAACTCACACCCCTCCCACACATAGACCGTACCTTATAAATGCCATCCAGTAATGTTTGAAGATGTATTACTGTTTAAAAACTATGTTTTACATTAGTAGAACCTGGACCCATTTGGAGAGAGACTAACTCCCTTTCCCTCCTTAGACCAATCTCTTTTCTCTCTCTCTCTCTCTCTCTCTCTCTCTCTCTCTCTCTCTCTCTCTCTCTCTCTCTCTCTCTCTCTCTCTCTCTCTCACACACACACACATTAACAGAGACATTTCGCAGCTGTTTGTCGAAATGTTTGACAATGACGGATGAGGTGCTCCTCTGGTGTCTGCTTTCTGTCTCTCACACACACACGCACTGCATGTGCACACACACACTGTCGGTCAGGGACTGTGTGTGTGTGGGATGGGTCAGGGGCATTTTGGAAGGCCCCTCCCCTGTCATGAGGGTGATTTGTCAGCTGGGCCCCCCTCTCTGTCTAACATTAAGGATGCCAGCAGGTGCAGACCCTCAACCTCTACCTTCTACCTCACTGTCCCTCTCACTCAGGGCTATGGATGTGTGTGTTTCTATGATTATCACACATGATTGGCTGCCTGCAGAGATCTATAGGTCAAGGGGCATAGATGGTCTCTGTCCACAAAGCGGAGATACAGAGTGGTGTGTATGTGTGTGTGGGGGGGGGGACGCTCCACTGTATGCTCCAGGAATGTCACCACACTCTGATCAGTCTGAGTCTCTGTATGGATGGAAACTCCTCCTCATCAACTGACCCAGAGTCAGATTCCAGTGTTTTACTCTTTGTAGATACCTTTAGCATTGGGTAGTGAAAACTGATCCTAGATCTGTAATCTACAGTGCCTTCAGAAAATATTCATACCCATTGACTTATTCCACATTTTGTTGTGTTATAGCCTGAATTCAAAATGGATTCAATATAATTTTTATCTCTCACCCATCTACACACATAATGACAAAGTGAAAACATTTTTCTAGAAATTGTTGCAAATGTATTAAAAATGAAATACAGGGGCCTCCCGAGTAGCGCAGCGTTCTAAGGCACTGCATCGCATTGCTTGAGGTGTCACTACAGACCCGGGTTCGATCCCAGGCTGTGTCACAACCGGCCGTGACCAGGAGTCCCATAGGGCGTCACACAATTGGCCCAGCATCGTCCGGGTTAGGGGAGGCACCTACAGGCTGACTTAGGTCGTCAGTTGAACGGTGTTTCCTCCGACACATTGGTGCAGCTGGCTTCCGGGTTAAGCGGGCGGGTGTTAAGGAGCACGGTTTGGCGGGTCATGTTTCGGAGGACGCATGACTAGACCTTCGCCTCTCCCGAGCCCATTGGGGTGTTGCAAGCAATAAAACTGGCCTTCTTGAGACCAGTTGAGTATCTGGAGCATCAGCAATTGTGGGTTCGATTGCAGGCTCAAAATGGCCAGAAACAAATAACTTTCTTCTGAAACTCGTCAGTCTATTCTTGTTCTGAGAAATTAAGGCTATTCCATGCGAGAAATTGCCAAGAAACTGAAGATCTCGTACAACGCTGTGTACTACTCCCTTCACAGAACAGCGCAAACTGTCTCTAACCAGAATAGAAAGAGGAGTGGGAGGCCCCGGTGCACGATATTATAACCGCAATCGATAATAGACAGTACTGTGCAGCCGTCTTCATCGACCTGGCCAAGGCTTTCGACTCTGTCAACCACCGCATTCTTATTGGCAGACTAAATAGCCTTGGTTTCTCAAATGACTGCCTCGCCTGGTTCACCAACTACTTCTCAGATAGAGTTCAATGTGTGAAATCGGAGGGCCTGTTGTCTGGACCTATGGCAGTCTCTATGGGGGTGCCACATGGTTCAATTCTTGGGCCGACTCTTTTCTCCGTGTATATCAATGACGTCGCTCTTGCTGCTGGTGACTCTCAGATCCACCTCTACGCAGACGACACCATTTTGTATACATCTGGCCCTTCATTGGACACTGTGTTAACAAACCTCCAAACGAGCTTCAATGCCATACAACAATCCTTCAGTAGCCTCCAACTGCTCTTAAACACTAGTAAAACTAAATGCATGCTCTTCAAACGAACGCTGCTGGCACCCGCCCACCCGACTAGAATCACCACTCTCGACGGGTCTGACCTAGAGTATGTGGACAACTACAAATACCTAGGTGTCTGGTTAGACTGTAAACTCTCCTTCCAGACTCACATTAAGAATCTCCAATCCAAAGTTACATCTAGAATCGGCTTCCTATTTCGCAACAAAACCTCCTTCACTCATGCTGCCAAACATGCCCTCGTAAAACTGACTATCCTACCGATCCTTGACTTCGGCGATGTCATTTACAAAATAGCCTCCAACACTCTACTCAGCAAATTGGATGTAGTCTATCACAGTGCCATCCGTTTTGTCTCCAAAGCCCCATACACTACCCACCACTGTGACCTGTACGCTCTTGTTGGCTGGTCCTCACTACATGTTCGTCGTCAAATCCACTGGCTCCAGGCCATCTATAAATCACTGCTAGGCAAATCCCCGCCTTATCTTAGCTCATTGGTCACCATAGCAGCACCCACCCGTAGTCTGCGCTCCAGCAGGTATATCTCACTGGTCATTCCCAAAGCCAACACCTCCTTTGGCCGCCATTCCTTCCAGTTCTCTGCTGCCAATGACTGGAACGAATTGCAAAAATCTCTGAAGCTGGAGACTCTTATCTCCCTCACTAACTTTAAGCATCAGTTGTCAGAGCACCTTACCGATCACTGCACATGTACACAGCCCATCTGAAATTAGCCCACCCAACTACCTCATCCCTATATTGTTATTTATTTTGCTCTTTTGCACCCCAGTATCTCTATTTGCACATAATCTCTTGCACATCTAGCATTCCAGTGTTAATACTAATTGTAATTATTTTGCACTCTAGCCTATTTATTGCCTTACCTCCATAACTTGCTACATTTGCACACACTGTATATATATTTTCTGTTGTATTTTATGACCTTATGTTTTTTTTACCCCATATGTAACTCTGTGTTGTTGTTTTTATCGCACTGCTTTGCTTTATCTTGGCCAGGTCGCAGTTGTAAATGAGAACTTGTTCTCAACTGGCTTACCTGGTTAAATAAAGGTGAAAAAAATAAAAAATAATTTAAACAACTGCGCAAGAGGACAAATACATTAGAGTGTCTAGTTTGAGAAACAGACGCCTCACAGGTCCTCAACTGGCAGCTTCATTAAATAGTACCCGCAAAAAAACACCAGTCTCAACGTCAACAGTGACTCCGGGATGCTGACCTTCTAGGCAGAGTTGCAAAGAAAAAGCCATATCTCAGACTGGCCAATAAAAAGAAAAGATTAAGATGGGCAGTCTGAGATATGGCTTTTTCTTTGCAACTCTGCCTAGAAGGTCAGCATCCCAGAGTCGCCTCTTCACTGTTGACGTTGAGACTGGTGTTTTGCGGGTACTATTTAATGAAGCTGCCAGTTGAATCAGCCGTTTCCAGCTACAATAGCCATTTACAACATTAACAATGTCTATACTGTATTTCTGATTTATTTTAATGGACCAAAAAATTGCTTTTCTTTCGAAAACAAGGACATTTCTAAGTGACCCCAAACATTTGAACGGTAGTGTATGTAGATATATACAAGACCAGTCAGAAGTTTGGATACACCTACTCATTCAAGGGTTTTTCTTTATTTTTACTATTTTTTACATTGTAGAATAATCATGAAGACATCAAAACTATGAAATAACACATATGGAATCATGTAGTAACCAAAAAAGTGTTAAACAAATCCAAATATATTTTATATTTGAGATTCTTCAAATAGCCACCCTTTGCCTTGATGACAGCTTTGCACACTCTTGGCATTCTCTCAACCAGCGATTTTAGCATGTAAATCTTGGTGGGGCAAATTGATTTTTTTTTTTATAGATGCGTGCCAGCAAAGCCAGTACACATCACAACACAACACTAAACAATACATTAATTGCACTATAGGGCCTACATAAAGCTGTTCCAACAGCAGAGTCCCAACAGCAGTCCCAACACTTTACCACTGCTACACCTGGCTATCAGCAGAGCCTTGTCTGGCAGCGAAACAGTTCATTCAGCCTCATTTATTTCCTTAAAAAAAAACATATCTGATATGGCTGATTTGCTTTCTACTGACAATTAGTTGAGTTGTACAAACTATGGCATAAGGGCGGAGGCCATCCGTAATTTTGATTAAGAAAATAATGAGCGAGCTAGGATTGACGTAGTCAATATAACTATTTGTTCAGCACTTTTGAAATGTACAGCGACAGAATTCAGAACATGGGCCGTTCTTACAGTATTCTCCCTGTACACCAAGTCAGAACTGTAAGATAAATAAAGGGGGCATATAAGCAGACAATGAAAGCTCTTACAATATTCGATGATTACATTTCTCTAAAACAGGTTATAGGCTACATGTGCACCACCAAGTTAGAACAGTAGTCAAAATTAAGAGGGGTAAATAGACCAAATTATTAGGGTGAGGCACATGGGCGACTAACAGCTTACTACACAACATACACTTAGTATTACTTTCTTAGCTACGGTATACATATCTCCCTGGCATATTACATCATTTATGCAGCAGCATACAATACATTTTTGGAATCACCTTGTTGTGCTGTGCTCACTTGAACAGGAAGGTGGCGCAGCTGTCCTTCGTGGGCAAATTCTGTCATCAAACTTTGTCATCAAAGTCTGGCATTCTCTGGATTTATGGTGCTTTCAACTGGGAACTCTGAAAAAAACAAAGTTGCATCATGATGACGTCAGTGATCTTCAGGTCGGAGCTCTAGAAAGAGGCCCGAGTTCCCGACTTGCAATCCCGAGTTGGAAGTTCAAAACGTATTTTTCCAGTCAGAGCTAGTTTTTTTCAGAGTTCCCAGTTGTCTTGAACTCACTGAAGACGGAGATTTCGCAGTACCGAGTTTCCAATTGTTTTGAGCGCGGCAGAAGTCATGCTGGATTGACAGCATGGCCAATGTTGAATGTTTATCATTTTAAGCTTGGAAAAGAGACCCTTAAACCCAGACTTGGACCACACATCCACTCCACTGAATAGCAGGCTAGTGATTGCTTTGCAATGCTTGCAGTTACCAACTGATTCCTTCCAAACTACTCATTGTTGAATTTGCGATTTCCAACTTGTGTAATGTTTATGTCCAATGGCCTATTAGCACCGATACGTTTGATCTATAATGTATCTTAATTATTTATCTTCATATGACAAGGATTGAAAAGGATTTGCCAGTAGATTGTCGACTGATTCATGATTCATGATGATGATTGCTAGCTTGCTAGCTAAGATTTTGAAAGTATGATGTTGACATGATCAGTCCAATCAAAGCTACTGTAGATATAACGTGATTTGATGTCATTTTATCTGTGGCCAATGACCTTGAGCCTTCTTGGATGGGCACCTCTAATGTAACTCTATGGCAGCACCCAAGGGGCTTGAATTTTTTAGCTCCACCCATAGATTTTGCGGTGACATAGTGTCCCCATGAGTGACAGAACACTGAGCCAATCACGGCGCAACTAGAGAACATTACCAACCCCTACGCTCTGTATTTTCCGCTCGCTGCCCCACCACCACAGAAAGCACTGAGTTAGGCTGAAACACCTGTATTTTGGAGCTGCCTTACTCAAGAAAGCAAAAAAGAGACCAAGTTTGTATGCGGCTTTATTAACTCAATGATATTTCGTTCTTTTTTTTTTTTTTTACATTGTTTGCAAACTGTTATGTAACACGTATTAATGCCAAAATAACATGTAAAACAGGTGGGCTAAACAGGTGGGGCTCAAAACAGGTGACGGATCGCCACTGCTTGCAAGCGTACCCATAACATGATGCAGTCACCACTGTGCTTGAAAATATTGAGAGTGGTACTCAGTAATGTGTTGTATTGGATTTATCCCAAAGATAACACTTTGTATTCAGGACAAAAAGGGAATTGCTTTGCCACATTTTTGTTTTTAGTGCCTTGTTGCAAACAGGATGCATGTTTTGGAATATTTTTATTCTGTACAGGCTTCTTTCTTTTCACTCTGTCAATTAGGTTAGTATTGTGGAGTATCTACAGTGTTGTTGATCCATCCTCAGTATTCTTCTATCACGGCCATTAAACTCTGTAACTGTTTTAATGTCGCCATTGGCCTCATGGTGAAATACCTGAGTGGTTTCCTTCCTCTCCGGTAACTGAGTTAGGAAGGACGCCTGTGTCTTTGTAGTGAAAATTAATAACTTCACCATGTTCAAAGGGAAATTCAATGTCTGCTTTTTTATTTTTACCCATCTACCAATAGATGCCCTTCTTTGCGAGGCATTTGAAAACCTCCCTGGTCTTTTGTAGTTGAATCTTTGTTTGAAATTCACTGCTCGACTGAGGGACCTTACAGATAATTTTATGTGTGGGGTACATAGATGAGGTAGTCATTCAAAAATCATGTTAAACACTATTATTGCACACAGAGTGAGTCCATGCAACTTATTATGTGACTTGTTAAGCACATTTTTACTCTTGAACTTATTTAGGCTTGCAATAACAAAGGGGTTGAATACTTATTGACTCAATACATTTCAGCTTATCATTCTTTATTAATTTGTAAACATTTAATTTAAAAAATGACATTTATGGGGTATTGTGTGTAGGCCAGTGACACAAAATCTAAATGTAATCAATTTTAAATTCAAGCTGTAACACAACAAAATGTGGAAAAAGTAAAGAGGTGAATACTTTCTGAAGGCGCTGTATGACCAAGGGCCATGTGGTTATCCTCCATCTAGCCCTATAAAGCCGTTTATTCCTTGCATCCTTGTTTCACTCATCCTATATCATCCCTCTCTTTTGTCCAGCTGTGGTTTGCCTTTGTGAACGGCTTCTCTGGACAGATCCTGTTTGAACGCTGGTGTATAGGCCTCTACAATGTGGTGAGTGTCCACTTTTATTCATACTGTCCATTACTCTTTCACTCTCTGGATCTGTCCTATACTCCCCCGCGTTCTCTATCTTTTTATCTCTTTCACCCTTTCTCCCTCTCCCTCCCTTTCACTGTCTCCTTCCTTCCCTCCCTCCCTCTCTTTCAATCTCTCTCTCTCCTTCCTTCCCTCCCTCCCTCCCTCTCTTTCACTCTCCTTTTTTTTCCATGTCTCCACTCTGTGTGAGCTGTGTTCTATGCTTCCTATCACCATAGCAGTGTGTTTGGGCTTCTATACACTGTCAGTTCTCCTCTCTCTGCTGCTACGTCTCACTGATAATGTATCCAACCCTCAGGCTCACCATGTTTGGAAGTGGTGGAATTCCTGCTGATTGTGTCACTGTGATTGTTGTGTTGATTGTGTCACTGTGATTGTTGTGTTGATTGTGTCACTGTGATTGTTGTGTTGATTGTGTCACTGTGATTGTTGTGTTGATTGTGTCACTGTGATTGTTGTGTTGATTGTGTCACGGTGATTGTTGTGTTGATTGTGTCACTGTGATTGTTGTGTTGATTGTGTCACGGTGATTGTTGTGTTGATTGTGTCACTGTGATTGTTGTGTTGATTGTGTCACTGTGATTGTTGTGTTGATTGTGCGACCGAGAAAACAGCCAACGGAGTAAGTCTGAATTTCTGAAAGTTAATCATTCATAGTGTTTGTTTGGGTGTTTGACTTTGTACTGTGTGTGTGTGTGTGTGTGTGTCAGATCTTCACAGCGCTGCCTCCCTTCACTCTGGGGATCTTTGACCGGCCGTGCAGTCAGCAGAACATGCTCCGCTTCCCCCAGCTATACAGGATCACCCAGAACGCTGAGGGCTTCAACACCAAGGTACATACACACCCAAACAAACACACACACGCACATACACCCCTTTTTTACATTTTCAATCACATTGAAATACTGTGCACACAAACACTGCCATAATTATTAATGGTCAAGCATATGGAACCTTTTTGAACTTTGAACACTATGAATGAAACAATTTGAGTTTAGATAGAGTTCAAGTTTAGTTTAGAGTTTCACAACTTGTAGGCCTATATGCACATTTATTGCATCATCTGAAATGAAGCTACACTATATATACAAAAGTATGTGGACACCCCTTCAAATTACTGGATTCGGCTATTTCAGCCACTGCCATGCAATCTCCATAGACAAACATTGGCAGTATAATGGCCTTACTGAAGAGCTCAGTGACTTTCAACGTGGCACCGTCATAGGATGCCACCTTTCCAACAAGTCAGTTTGTAAAATGTCTGCCCTGCTAGAGCTGCCCCGGTCAACTGTAAGTGTTGTTATTGTGAAGTGGAAACGTCTAGGAGCAACAACGGCTCAGCTGTGAAGTGGTAGGCCAAACAAGCTCAGAGAACGGGACCGCCGAGTGCTGAAGCGCGTAAAAATCGTCTGTCCTCGGTTGCAACACTCACTACCGAGTTTCAAACTGCCTCTGGAAGCAACGTCAGCACAAGAACTGTTCGTAGCTTCATGAAATGGGTTTCCATGGCCGAGCAGCCACACACAAGCCTAAGATCACCATGCACAATGCCAAGCGTCGGCTGGAGTGTTGTAAAGCTCACCGCCATTGGACTCTGGAGCAGTGGAAACGTGTTAGCAAGGTGGCAGGGAGTCTGGGCCATCCCCATGGCAACTCTAATGAGATTCAGAGGACTAGAATAAGGAAGTCATTCATTTAGGGGGAGAAGGTGTGTGTGTGTGTGTGTGTGTGTGTAGAAGCCCCCACAAGATTAGTACACTTTTTTTTTTTTTTTTCAACTGGGGACATGTTGTTAGTCCCCACTTTGGTCAAATGCTATTTCTAGGGGGGTTAAGGTTAGAATTAGTGTTAGGGTTATAATTAGGGTTAGGAACTAGGGTTAGTTTTAGGGTTAGGAGCTAGGGTTAGGTTTAGGGTTAAGGGAAGAATTTTGGGTTGGGGTAAGGTTACGGGTTAGGGTTAGGGAAAATAGGATTTTGAACGGGACTGCATTGTGTGTCCCCACAAGGTTAGTTGTAGAAGACTGTGGGGGGGGGGCAGTTGGTTGGTAGCAATGGTGAATACACAGTGGTAGTTGTATTACTGAACACTGTTGTTGTACTGACTCTACTACTGCTCTCTCTCTCTCTCTCTCTCTCTCTTTCATTCTCTATCTCGCTCTCTTTCATTCTCTCTGTCTCTCTCTCTCTCTCTCTTTCTCTTTCATTCTCTATCTCGCTCTCTTTCATTCTCTCTCTCTCTGTCTCTCTCTCTCGCTCTCTCTCTTGCTCTCTCGCTCTCTCTCTCTCGCTCTCTCTCTCGCGCTCTCTCGCTCTCTCTCGCTCTCTCTCTCTCTCTCTCTCTCTCGCTCTCTCTCTCTCTCTCTCTCTCTCTTAGGTGTTTTGGGGTCACTGTATAAATGCTCTGATCCATTCCATTGTTCTCTTCTGGTTTCCACTCAAAGTAGTAGAACATGGTAAGTAGTGGTCCCTACACACACCCTGCTAGACACACTCACTCACACACATGCACTCTTCATCTTAAAGTAACTGTACATTCAGTAATTAAGTGGACGTACAATAACTGTACATCTTGTAGTAAATATTTCAGAATGTGTGTGTTCTCCCCAGACACTCCTTTCAGTAACGGTCATGGTACTGACTACCTGTTTGTGGGGAACATGGTGTACACGGTAAGCACATGTCCCTCTGCAGCCCCTCGCAGTGTGTCTCGTCTGTGTTGGTGCTGACACTGTGAACATAAACATGGACTCATCCCACTAATGCAAAGCCCAGTCTGATAAACTGTGTGTGTGTGTGTGTGAATTCCACTTCTTGGATCCTGCTACAGAGATGTTAGACTGGCCATTACACAAGTAATGAAGTGCTCTCATGGGACTGCAGTCAGTCTATGGTGTCCTCAGCAATCGCTCCATTCATTGACAGTGTCCCTTCTCTCCCACCTTCTCTCTCTATCACTCTGTTCCTTCAATTCAGCACGTTGTGTGTCTGTTGCTTATTTGTGTGTGTGTGTGTGTGTGTGTGTGTTTAGATGGCTGAGAGCAGCAGTTATACTCTGAGTGTTTTAACAGGTGTTTACAGTATATCATTATGGATGTTTATTATCTCTGCTGTCGTTTGTGAACTAACCCCTTCTCTCTTTTCTTTCTCCCTTTCTTTCTCTCCTCCCTCATTCACTCTCTTCCCCCTTCTCCACACTCTCCCTTTCTCTCTCTCTCTTTTCTCTCTGCAGTATGTGGTAGTAACAGTGTGTTTGAAAGCTGGTATGGAAACCACTGCCTGGACCAGGGTAAGAGTACAGTCTGGTTTACCATAACGATTACACTCCCTCTCCACTACTCCTATAGACTGCTTATATGTACCATGGTGATATATAGTAGCACATGGATGGTAGCCTACAGATGGATGGTAGCCTACAGATGGAAGGTAGCCTACAGATGGATGGTAGCCTACAGATGGAAGGTAGCCTACAGATGGATGGTAGCCTACAGATGGATGGTAGCCTACAGATGGATGGTAGCCTACAGATGGATGGTAGCCTACAGATGGAAGGTAGCCTACAGATGGATGGTAGCCTACAGATGGAATGTAGCCTACAGATGGATGGTAGCCTACAGATGGATGGTAGCCTACAGATGGAATGTAGCCTACAGATGGATGGTAGCCTACAGATGGATGGTAGCCTACAGATGGAATGTAGCCTACAGATGGAAGGTAGCCTACAGATGGATGGCAGCCTACAGATGGATGGCAGACTACAGATGGATGGCAGCCTACAGATTGACAGCCCCCCCCCCCCCTTATTTACTGTACACACACACACACACACTCCTTGCCATGTGTTACAGCCATCTCAGGTCATTCCCACTGTCCGTTCAGCTGTCTCATAGGATTCACAGTGTCCCCTTACAGAGGGAGAGGAGGGGAGAGGGTCAGAGAGGAGGGGGGACGCTCAGGGACAAGGTTGTCTATATTCAGTCTGTGTACAGTAACTAACTATGTGACCTCGCTCCCTCTATTTTATTCCCTTCCTTTCTTCTTCCTTTCCCTCCCCCCTCCACCCCCTCTCTCTCTCCCCCTCCCTCCTCTCTCCCTCCCTCCACCCTCCTCTCCCTCCCCCCTCTCCCCCTCCCTCCCTCTACCCCCTCCCCTCCACCCCCCTCCCTCCCTCTATCCTCCACCCCCCTCTCTCCCTCTCTCCTCCACCCCACTCCCTCCCTCTCCACCCTCCTTCTCCTCTCTCTCTCCCACCCCCTCCACCCCCCTCTCCTCTCCCTATAGTTCTCCCACCTGGCGGTATGGGGCAGTATGATTCTCTGGGTTCTCTTCTTCACTGTCTACTCAGCTTTCTGGCCGTCCATCCCCATTGCTCCTGACATGCAGGGCCAGGCAAGTCTCCTCCTCCTCCTCTCATTCTCCTCTTGGTTCAAACTATCTCTTCTTCTGTTGAACGAAGCCGTGTCCACAGAGCCCTGTTGGTTTGAAAAGCTGAGGTACCCGGTAGAGGTGTGCGGTCAGCCCCAAAACCACCGCCTCAGACCAGGCTGTAAATATGGCCTTCTGGGTGTTCCATGTCAGCACTGCTGGAGCCCACTCTGCAGGCCCTCTGCACCTGTTGCCCTGTCACCCGAGCCCAAGGCTTTTACGGCCTGCTCTGGAGGTGTTGACTCTATAGCGGGTGGGATTAGCCGGGCTGGGCAGGGCTGGGGGAGGACGGGTGGGTGTGTGTATATGGGGGACCCCCTGATTGAGGGTTTTTAGGGAGCTAGTGTGGTGGTGCGGTGGTACCCAACTGTGCGGGGGAGGGGGAAGTCTCAACCCCCTTCAGACCATTACCGTATTGGTCCGAATATAAGACGGCCTTTTTCCCCCTCGAAATAGGTCCAAAAAAGTCGGGTCGTCTTATATTCGGGGTCTAGTATTCAGAGCGCAGTTTCTCTTCTTCGGCGCTCCCTTTAAATGTCAATACACATTCGCGGGCACAGATGGCGCCAAAAATTCGTTCCGGACGGAGGGAAGAGGCGTCCTTAACAACCAGCCCGTTACCGGTGTTTAAAGATGGAAAGACAGGCTGACCATTTAGAGACAAGTGGCTCAAAAGTGGGCCAGGTCAATAAACAACAGCGGAGGAGCTATGATGCCAATTTCAAAATAATGGTTGTCAATAAGGCAGAGTCATCTAACAACTGCCAAGCTGCCAAGACATTCGGGGTCACTGAGTGTAATGTAAGAAGATGGCGAGCAGAAAAACAACGTCTAAAAGATGCTAACGAAGCGGAGCAGCTGGGGAGCGATGACAGCGAGAGCGAACACAGCGGGGCAGAGGACGTGTGTGAGGGATAGAGAGACATCGGAGGAGAAGTTTGGCGAATTTTTGTTAAGTTTAGTTAAATGTGTGGCCTGTATTTTCTCTGTTATTTAAAAATGTTGCTTTATTATTGCTTGATATTAATTTTGAATCATACTGTACATAGTTTGCCTTTGTGTTTAATTCACTGTGTTTTTAATATTGTTATTTTAAAATAAAATGAAGTTCTTTGTTCGGCAAATCTAGTCTGCAAATCTGTTTTTCTAAATGTTTGTGTTGAAAAACGGGGGGTCGTCTTATAATCAGGGTCGTCTTATATTCGGACCAATACGGTAATTCAATTTGTGTCAGAAATCAAGAATGTGCTCCAATAACCCTGCAGCTGCTCGTTCCAACTGGGGAACTGGGAGATACATTCACCCTTCCCTCACGCCACCTCTCTCGCCCGTCTCCAATCTCTCCCTCAGCCCCCTCAGACAACCCCACAACCTACTCCCTCAGCCCCCTCGGACAACCCCACACCCTCCTCTCTCCCTCAGCCCCCTCAGACAACCCCACACCCTCCTCTCTCCCTCAGCCCCTTCAGACAACCCCACAACCTTCTCCCTCCCTCAGCCCCTTCAGACAACCCCACAACCTCCTCCCTCAGCCCCTTCAGACAACCCCACACCCTCCTCTCTCCCTCAGCCCCTTCAGACAACCCCACAACCTTCTCCCTCCCTCAGCCCCTTCAGACAACCCCACAACCTCCTCCCTCAGCCCCCTCAGACAACCCCACACCCTCCTCCCTCCCTCAGCCCCCTCAGACAACCCCACACCCTCCTCTCTCCCTCAGCCCCCTCAGACAACCCCACAACCTCCTCCCTCCCTCAGCCCCCTCAGACAACCCCACACCCTCCTCTCTCCCTCAGCCCCCTCAGACAACCCCACAACCTCCTCCCTCCCTCAGCCCCCTCAGACAACCCCACACCCTACTCTCTCCCTCAGCCCCCTCAATTCGCCCCTTCACACATTCTGACCTCCTCTCCGTTGCTCCCCCTATCTCTGCATTCATCTTCCCATAAGGGATGAATACTGAATACTTGCCTGTTCATTGAGGTCTCTGTGTCAACGCTTCTAATAATTGTTTTTGTGTGGGTGTTTGTCAGAGACCGTATCTGTGTGTGTTAGTGTTTTGACAGACAGAGAATGTTTGTGTGTATGTACGTATACGTGTGTGTGTTTATTTTGTGGAGGTGTTAGTCGGAGACTGACAGTCTGTCCGCTTGTCTGTGGGTGTGTGTCACAGACAGGGAGTGCGTGTGTGTGTAGTCTGAGTGTCTTTGGTAGTTTCCAGCTGTCACCGGTATGTTTCATAATGCGTTTCCGATTCAGTCCGGAGAATCTTCCTGGGAATGTCAGCTGTGTCTGGCCCAAACTATATATCTCTGAACTACAGCCTCATAACAGCGACTAAGGGAACACTCTAATATTACTATGAATGTAGCTAGCTAGCCAGTACAACGTAGACTACAGCACGGTGTCCAGTTGTATTAATGTAGTATAGTAGAGAGATGGGCTTTGTTACCAAAAATATGTCAGGTCATATTCAGCAAAGTGTTACTGGTATTCAGCATATGGTGGCAGAAATGGATACCATGTAGAAAGACAAAGCGAGAGGGGGACAACAGGCAGAGAGGAATAAAGAAACAGAAGCTTCAAGAGAAATAAAAAGACATACAGATGGAGAGAATCTGAGTGGAGAGATAGAAAGATAGAAAGGGAGATGTAGCTGATTGAGAGAGAGTTAGAGAGACAGTAGTTGAGTGGATGATTGACCCCTAGAGACAGTCAGGGTCAGAGGTCGGGTCAATGAGGCTGACTGCTGATGGATGACAGAGGGAGGAGACTCCTGTAGTTACTCAATGAAGAGTATCTGTCTAACTTGTCGCTGGAATGTTGTGTTGACGTTGTGTGTGTGTTATGTTGATGTTGTGTATGTTGTGTTATGTTGATGTTGTGTTATGTTGTGTTATGTTGACGTTGGGTGTGTTGTGTTATGTTGACGTTGTGTGTGTTGTGTTATGTTGTGTTATGTGGTCCTCTGTAGCTCAACTGGTAGAGCATGGCGCTTGTAACGGCAGGGTAGTGGGTTCGATCCCCGGGATCGTAAAAAAGTATGCACACATGACTGTAAGTCGCTTTGGATAAAAGCGTCTGCTAAATGGCTTATTATTATTATTATTATTATTATTATTATTATTATTATTATTATTATTATTAATATTATGTTGACGTTGTGTGTGTTGTGTTATGTTGATCTTGTGTTATGTTGACGTTGTGTTATGTTGACGTTGTGTGTTGTGTTATGTTGACGTTGTGTGTGTTGTGTTATGTTGATGTTGTGTTCTGTTGACGTTGTGTGTTGTGTTATGTTGACGTTGTGTGTGTTGTGTTATGTTGACGATGTGTGTTATGTTGACGTTGTGTTATGTTGATGTTGTGTGTGTTGTGTTATGTTGACGTTGTGTGTGTTGTGTTATGTTGATGTTGTGTTATGTTGATGTTGTGTTAGTGGTTAAGAGCGTTGTGCCAGTAACCGAAAGGTCGCTGGTTCTAATCCCCGAGCGGACTAGGTGAAAAATCTGTCGATGTGCCCTTGAGCAAGGCACTTAACCCTAATTGCTCCTGTAAGTCGCTCTGGATAAGAGCGTCTGCTAAATGACAAAAATAAATAAATAATAATAATAATGTTGTGTTATGTTGATGTTGTGTTATGTTGACGTTGTGTGTTGTGTTATGTTGACTTTGTGTGTGTTGTGTTATGTTGATGTTGTGTTATGTTGCCGTTGTGTTATGTTGATGTTGTGTGTGTTGTGTTATGTTGATGTTGTGTTATGTTGATGTTGTGTGTTGTGTTATGTTGATTTTGTGTGTGTTGTGTTATGTTGATGTTGTGTGTGTTGTGTTATGTTGACGTTGTGTGTGTTGTGTTATGTTGACGTTGTGTGTGTTGTGTTATGTTGATGTTGTGTGTGTTGTGTTATGTTGACGTTGTGTGTGTTGTGTTATGTTGACATTGTGTGTGTTGTGTTATGTTGACGTTGTGTTATGTCGACGTTGTGTTATGTTGATGTTGTGTTATGTTGATGTTGTGTTATGTTGATGTTGTGTGTGTTGTGTTATGTTGATGTTGTGTGTGTTGTGTTATGTCGACATTGTGTGTGTGTTTTATGTTGATGTTGTGTTATGTTGATGTTGTGTTATGTTGACGTTGTGTGTTGTGTAATGTTGACGTTGTGTGTGTGTTGTGTTATGTTGACGTTGTGTGTGTTGTGTAATGTTGACGTTGTGTGTGTGTTGTGTTATGTTGACGTTGTGTGTTGTGTTATGTTGACGTTGTGTGTGTTGTGTTATGTTGACGTTGTGTGTGTTGTGTAATGTTGACGTTGTGTGTGTGTTGTGTTATGTTGATGTTGTGTGTGTTGTGTTATGTTGATGTTGTGTTATGTTGACGTTGTGTGTGTTGTGTTATGTTGACGTTGTGTGTGTTGTGTTATGTTGACGTTGTGTGTGTTGTGTAATGTTGACGTTGTGTGTGTGTTGTGTTATGTTGACGTTGTGTGTGTTGTGTTATGTTGACGTTGTGTGTGTTGTGTTATGTTGACGTTGTGTGTGTTGTGTAATGTTGACGTTGTGTGTGTGTTGTGTTATGTTGACGTTGTGTGTGTTGTGTTATGTTGATGTTGTGTGTGTTGTGTTATGTTGACGTTGTGTAATGTTGACGTTGTGTGTGTGTTGTGTTATGTTGACGTTGTGTGTGTTGTGTAATGTTGACGTTGTGTGTGTGTTGTGTTATGTTGACGTTGTGTGTTGTGTTATGTTGACGTTGTGTGTGTTGTGTTATGTTGATGTTGTGTTATGTTGACGTTGTGTGTGTTGTGTTATGTTGACGTTGTGTGTGTTGTGTTATGTTGACGTTGTGTGTGTTGTGTAATGTTGACGTTGTATGTGTGTTGTGTTATGTTGACGTTGTGTGTGTTGTGTTATGTTGACGTTGTGTGTGTGTTGTGTTATGTTGACGTTGTGTGTTGTGTTATGTTGTGTGTGTTGTGTTATGTTGATGTTGTGTTATGTTGACGTTGTGTGTGTTGTGTAATGTTGACGTTGTGTGTGTGTTGTGTTATGTTGACGTTGTGTGTGTTGAGTTATGTTGACGTTGTGTGTGTTGTGTTATGTTGACGTTGTGTGTGTTGTGTTATGTTGACGTTGTGTGTGTTGTGTTATGTTGATGTTGTGTGTGTGTGTTATGTTGATGTTGTGTGTGTTGTGTTATGTTGACATTGTGTGTTGTGTTATGTTGATGTTGTGTGTGTTGTGTTATGTTGACGTTGTGTGTGTTGTGTTATGTTGACGTTGTGTGTGTTGTGTAATGTTGGCGTTGTGTGTGTGTTGTGTTATGTTGACGTTGTGTTATGTTGATGTTGTGTGTGTTGTGTTATGTTGACGTTGTGTGTTGTGTTATGTTGACGTTGTGTGTGTTGTTATGTTGACGTTGTGTGCGTTGTGTTATGTTTACATTTACATTTACGTCATTTAGCAGACGCTCTTATCCAGAGTGACTTACAAATAGGTGCATTCACCTTATAACCACTTACCAATTATTATTATTATTTTTTTATTTTTTCAATGTTTTTGTGTATTTAAAAAAGTTTTGGGTAAGGGGGGGGTATAAGGATTACTTTATCCTATCCCAGGTATTCCTTAAAGAGGTGGGGTTTCAAATGTCTCCGGAAGGTGGTGAGTGACTCCGCTGTCCTGGCGTCGTGAGGGAGCTTGTTCCACCATTGGGGTGCCAGAGCAGCGAACAGTTTTGACTGGGCTGAGCGGGAACTATGCTTCCGCAGAGGTAGGGGAGCCAGCAGGCCAGAGGTGGATGAACGCAATGCCCTCGTTTGGGTGTAGGGACTGATCAGAGCCTGAAGGTACGGAGGTGCCGTTCCCCTCACAGCTCCATAGGCAAGCACCATGGTCTTGTAGCAGATGCGAGCTTCAACTGGAAGCCAGTGGAGTGTGCGGAGGAGCGGGGTGACGTGAGAGAACTTGGGAAGGTTGATCCCCAGACGGGCTGCGGCATTCTGGATGAGTTGTAGGGGTTTAATGGCACAGGCAGGGAGCCCAGCCAACAGCGAGTTGCAGTAATCCAGACGGGAGATGACAAGTGCCTGGATTAGGACCTGTGCCGCTTCCTGTATAAGGCAGGGTCGTACTCTCCGAATGTTGTAGAGCATGAACCTACAGGATCGGGTCACCGCATTGATGTTAGCGGAGAACGACAGGGTGTTGTCCAGGGTCACGCCAAGGCTCTTCACACTCTGGGAGGAGGACACAACGGAGTTGTCAACCGTGATGGCGAGATCATGGAACAGGCAGTCCTTCCCCGGGAGGAAGAGCAGCTCCGTCTTGCCAAGGTTCAGCTTGAGGTGGTGATCCGTCATCCATACTGATATGTCTGCCAGACATGCAGAGATGCGATTCGCCACCTGGTTATCAGAAGGGGGAAAGGAGAAGATTAGTTGTGTGTCGTCAGCGTAGCAATGATAGGAGAGGCCATGTGAGGATATGACAGAGCCAAGTGACTTGGTGTATAGCGAGAATAGGAGAGGGCCTAGAACTGAGCCCTGGGGGACACCAGTGGTGAAAGCACGTGGTGCGGAGACAGCTTCTCGCCACGCCACTTGGTAGGAGCGACCGGTCAGGTAGGACGCAATCCAAGAGTGAGCCGCGCCGGAGATGCCCAGCTCGGAGAGGGTGGAGAGGAGGATCTGATGGTTCACAGTATCAAAGGCAGCAGACAGGTCTAGAAGGACAAGAGCAGAGGAGAGAGAGTTAGCTTTAGCAGTGCGGAGAGCCTCCGTGACACAGAGAAGAGCAGTCTCAGTTGAATGACCAGTCTTGAAACCTGACTGGTTTGGATCAAGAAGGTCATTCTGAGAGAGATAGCAAGAGACCACCAGTGTATCAACACGCAAGCAGATCGTTCGTGTCCGTGTCTAACGTTGTGGGTTAGTCCCGACAGCTTGAGCGAGTCCGTCGTCAACTTATTCAGCCAGTTAGTTAGCTAGAATAGTTAGCAAACTAGCTAGCCATTGCTTTCAGACAAAGAAGAACCCCTCCTTTCACGGCACGAACACACAGAGAGAGCCAAACTAACGTTAACTAGTCACCCATGTCCCGAATTCCTTGAACGACTCGGGCTATCAATATGTAAAAAAACAAAACACAAATGTAGGTTATGACTTACCCCTAGCAGCTACTGTTAGCTAGCCAAGTGCAAAGCTAGCCACTGAATTGACTCAGCCAGTTCGCGTCTGTTCGCTCGGTCGTTCCAGCTATTGTTTACTAGTAGCTATCCAGGTAGCAACAAGCTAGCTAAATTTCAAGCACAGTAGCCACTTGCTACCTAACGTTAACGGTTCAGACAATGAGGTTAGAAAACAGCTGAATGGTAGGCAATTATTGTATGTAATTATTGTAGGCAGCCAGCTGGCGTAATTACAGGCACTCTCAGGCGTGAAACAACTATACCGTTGCTAATAGCTACTCGCCAGCTAGTCCAGGTGGTGGGTTAGCTAGCTAGCTTCGTGCTACACCCGGCACAGCCGAATACAATACTAACCTACAATAATTACATACAACAACCCACGATAACAACCTACAATACCTAACTACAATCTAAATACATAGTTTAAGCCTTACTCGACAAAGCCCAAGCTATGTATAAAGCCAAGCTTACCCGACGCCAAGCTTACATTGTGTAATGTTGACGTTGTGTGTGTTGTGTTATGTTGACGTTGTGGGTGTTGTGTAATGTTGACGTTGTGTTATGTCGACGTTGTGTGTGTTGTGTTATGTTGATGTTATGTGTGTTGTGTTATGTTGATGTTGTGTGTTGTGTTATGTTGATGTTGTGTGTGTTGTGTTATGTTGATGTTGTGTGTGTTGTGTTATGTTGATGTTGTGTGTGTTGACGTTGTGTGTGTTGTGTGATGTTGACATATGTGTGTGTTATGTTGATGTTTTGTGTGAGTGTGTGTGATGTTGATGTGTGTGTGTGTGATGTTGATATTGTGTGTGTGTGTGTGTGTGTGTGATGTTGACGTGTGTGTTATGTTGACGTTGTGTGTGTTTGTTGCAGGCTGACAGGGTGATGCACTGCTGGCACTTCTGGCTGGGGCTGGTCCTGGTGCCCTCAGCCTGTCTACTCAAAGACTTTGCCTGGAATGCGTGAGTAACACACTTACACCGCATACAGTGGGGAAAAAAAGTATTTAGTCAGCCACCAATTGTGCATGTTCTCCCACTTAAAAAGATGAGAGAGGCCTGTAATTTTCATCATAGGTACACGTCAACTCTGACAGACAAATTGAGAAAAAAATATCCAGAAAATCACATTGTAGGATTTTTTATGAATTTATTTGCAAATTATGGTGGAAAAAAAGTATTTGGTCACCTACAAACAAGCAAGATTTCTGGCTCTCACAGACCTGTAACTTCTTCTTTAAGAGGCTCCTCTGTCCTCCACTCGTTACCTGTATTAATGGCACCTGTTTGAACTTGTTATCAGTATAAAAGACACCTGTCCACAACCTCAAACAGTCACACTCCAAACTCCACTATGGCCAAGACCAAAGAGCTGTCAAAGGACACCAGAAACAAAATTGTAGACCTGCACCAGGCTGGGAAGACTGAATCTGCAATAGGTAAGCAGCTTGGTTTGAAGAAATCAACTGTGGGAGCAATTATTAGGAAATGGAAGACATACAAGACCACTGATAATCTCCCTCGATCTGGGGCTCCACGCAAGATCTAACCCCGTGGGGTCAAAATGATCACAAGAACGGTGAGCAAAAATCCCAGAACCACACGGGGGGACCTAGTGAATGACCTGCAGAGAGCTGGGAACAAAGTAACAAAGCCTACCATCAGTAACACACTACACCGCCAGGGACTCAAATCCTGCAGTGCCAGATGTGTCCCCCTGCTTAAGCCAGTACATGTCCAGGCCCGTCTGAAGTTTGCTAGAGTGCATTTGGATGATCCAGAAGAGGATTGGGAGAATGTCATATGGTCAGATGAAACCAAAATAGAACTTTTTGGTAAAAACTCAACTCGTCGTGTTTGGAGGACAAAGAATGCTGAGTTGCATCCATAGAACACCATACCTACTGTGAAGCATGGGGGTGGAAACATCATGCTTTGGGGCTGTTTTTCTGCAAAGGGACCAGGACGACTGATCCGTGTAAAGGAAAGAATGAATTGGGTCATGTATCGTGAGATTTTGAGTGAAAACCTCCTTCCATCAGCAAGGGCATTGAAGATGAAACGTGGCTGGGTCTTTCAGCATGACAATGATCCCAAACACACCGCCCGGGCAACGAAGGAGTGGCTTCGTAAGAAGCATTTCAAGGTCCTGGAGTGGCCTAGCCAGTCTCCAGAACTCAACCCCATAGAAAATCTTTGGAGGGAGTTGAAAGTCCGTGTTGCCCAGCGACAGCCCCATAACATCACTGCTCTAGAGGAGATCTGCATGGAGGAATGGGCCAAAATACCAGCAACAGTGTGTGAAAACCTTGTGAAGACTTACAGAAAACGTTTGACCTGTGTCATTGCCAACAAAGGGTATATAACAAAGTATTGAGAAACTTTTGTTATTGCAAATACTTATTTTCCACCATAATTTGCAAATAAATTCATTAAAAATCCTACAATGTGATTTTCTGGATTTTTTTTCTCATTTTGTCTGTCATAGTTGACGTGTACCTATGATGAAAATTACAGGCCTCTCTCATCTTTTTAAGTGGGAGAACTTGCACAATTGGTGGCTGACTAAATACTTGTTTTCCCCACTGTATGTCCCATCCAAATGAATACATACATGCATATGAACAAGTACTGTATGTTTTTCACATTGCAAATCATACTTATACACGAATGTAACCATGTGAATGCGGTGTTGTAGGGGTTGTCGCAGTGTGAACGAGGGAGTAACACACTTACAGTATGTACCACCCAAAGCAATACACAGACATTCTAAAACACACATGCATATATTATAAACATCAACAAATGTCACATTTAAATACTCCTACACGTATGTATAAACACAGTCCCTCCAGGATTTTGCGATTCTGTGATCGCAGATTCTTTTTGCAAAATCAACCATTCCCCGCAAGGACTAGTGAAACTGACTAATCGTTGCACTATTGCCACTTAAAACTGTCTGATCACCGCACTACAAAAAGAGGAATCACAATTTTAACCAATCACCACACTTTTACTGCATAAAATGATTCAATCAATCAAGCTATCAGATATCACACAAAAAACTGAAATCCTGGTTGGACTGATAAGCAATATAACCCTGTGAATGTGTTGTAGGGGTCGTCGCACTGTGAAGAAGTCTCTTCTGGAAGAGGTTCAGGAGCTGGAGGCCAGGGCTGTAGACCCGGGGGCGGCTGTGCTCAGAGATGCCAGCGGACGCAGGTCACACACACACACACACACACACACACACACACACACACACACACACACACACTGCATCATGGGATCACAGTTGGGAGGCCACAGACAGGAGCTTTACTGAATTTACTATGGCATAGTTAATGTCATTTCCATGCCATATCAATATCAGAGATCATGATAATTCATTGGACTGAGGAATTATCCCCATTCAAAGATTTTGTTACAAAGTCTGTAAGATTAATGTGTGTGTTTAAGTCCGGGTGTTGTCACATCTAGTATTTACCATATGTGACTGTTTGTATGAGAGAAGACCAGTGCTGTAACCATGACCCTCTAACCTCTTGGTAACCTGGTTGACCTGTCCACAGGGCCAAAGCCAAGGCTGAGGTCCCCTAGCTCCAGAGCTCAGGGCACAGACACACACACAGGTAGCACCTTGGCTTGGTTTGACCTGTCTCACTGTGTGAACTCTGACCTCTGATCTGTGTGTGGAGTGATCCCTCATGTCTCATATATATATTTTTATTTTCTTTCTCCAACTTTTTTTGTGTCCCTCCATTTGATTCTCTCAAGTCAGGAAGTGGACAGATTTGCACTGCTGTAAGGACTGGGTGTACTGTAGCTTCTGTGGTTGTGTGTTAGAGAGAGCCGTTTGTGTTTGTATTGTGTGTTTCTAGTCATATCTGTCACAGGAGAAGGAGTAGAACGGTTCAGGGTGGAAAACGTTAGATGGGGTTTAGAACATTGGAGGTATTAGGCAATATTAGGTTGAGGAATGGAGTGGAAGATGTAAGACTGAGGTTTGGCCATTTGAGGGGCTGTTATGTGGGATATTGGCTGGGGATGGGGCTCTTTGGTGGGCTTTGGGCAGGAACAATAGTCCTCAATCATCCAGTGAGACGGCTAACAATCCAGTCCAGAGCAGAGAACTGTCTTGGACAGAGCTTGGCCGGGGAGGTGCTCAGGGACAGGGAGGGGAGGGGAGGCAGGACGTTGTTTTTGGACGGGGGCGCACACAGCCTTCCCTAATCCGAGGTGAGAGCCTTGTCCTAGTCTGAACCTGCTCCCAGACATGGGTAGGAACCAGGAGGGGCCCCAGCGAAAACCATGGAAAACACTGAGGAGGAGTTTCAGAGAGGAACAGAGGAGAAACGCACACATCTATATTTGTGTTTCATAACGGGAGAAGGTTGGGACGAGGGTGGGGGAGGGAAAGGTAGAGGACCAAAGTTTCTCAGGGGAAGTATTTAGATGTGGCACATCCTTGGACTGTTTGAAGTCTCAATGCCCTTCCAGACAGCGACACTACAGGGGGAGGACATGCAACGGGATTCAGTCATAGTTTAAAGATGTGCTATTTCTATATTTATTCATGTATTTGTCTATCCATTCATTCTTCAATCATTCACCTTATTATTCATTTAGCAGACCTAATTTTCTTTGGCGAATGATACGGTTGCAAAACGTTTATTTCATGCTTTGCCAAGCACGGCGGTTCTAGGTTCCCTGTGGTACCGTAAGGGACGGGTCCCAGCTGCTGTGGATCGGATCAGGGCCCGTGCCCAGTGCTAGGGAAACCCCTCTCGTGATGATATAAGGCCTCATTGGCTGCCTGATCTACATTTTTAGTCATTTAGCAGACGCTCTTATCCAGAGCGACTTACAGGAGCAATTAGGGTTAAGTGCCTTGCTCAAGGGCACATCGACAGATGTATCACCTAGTCGGCTCGGGATTAGAACCAGCGACCTTTCTGTTACTGGCACAACGCTCTTAACCACTAAGCTACCTGCCGCCCCCAGGTTCTAGAGAAGTAACCTACCGTGTTCCACAGCGGAATCAGACAATCTGGGAAGCATCCTGTAAAAGCATTCTGTTAGGAGGAAACAATCTGTTCCGTTTGGATACAGACTGTTATCAGAATGTTTAGCGTTGCCATTAGTGATTTGTATTTGTATTTATTAGGGATCCCCATTAGCTGCTGCCAAGGCAGCTCCTACTCTTCCTGGGGTCCAAACATATTAAAGCACTTACATTACATATTAAACAAAATATAAAACAGTACATCATATGACATTATTACACCACTACCTATCTACAATACAAAATGTTTAATACCACCATACAACAATATCACAATGTGTGCGTATGCATGTGTCTATACCCTTGTGTGAGTCTCTTCACAGTCCCTGTTGTTCCATAAGGTGTATTCTTACCAGTTTTTAAAATCTGATTCTACTGCTTGCATCAGTTACCTGATGTGGAATAGAGTTCCATGTAGTCATGGCTCTATGTAGTACTGTGCACCTCCCATAGTCTGTTCTGGACTTGGGGACTGTGAAGAGTCCTCTGGTGGCATCAAATATAATCTAATCTAATCAAATTGTATTTGCCAAATGCGCCGAATACAACAGGTGTAGACCTTACAGTGAAATGCTTACTTACAAGCCCTTAACCAACAATGCAGTTTAAGAAAAAAATAAAAAAAGCAAATAATTAAAGAGCAGTAGTAAAATAAAATAACAGTAGGGAGGTTATAAACAGGGGGTACCGACATGTCTTGTGGGGTATGCACAAGACATGATGAGGAGGATTGAGAGAGAGGAAGGCTGGGGGATGGTTGTGTGTGTGTGTGTGTGTGTGTGTGTGTGTGTGTGTGTGTGTGTGTGTGTGTGTGTGTGTGTGTGTGTGTGTGTGTGTGTGTGTGTGTGTGTGTGTGTGTGTGTGTGTGTGTGTGTGTGTGTGTGTGTGTGTGTGTGGATGCATGCGTGTGTGTGTGTTAATAAGGGCAGGAATGGGGCTGGTTATTTTGGTCATGGGAGTAGAGGAGCGATGAACGCGTGTTGTCTGGAAAAACAGTGGCAGTCACATAATGAGATGTGATTGGATTCACTGAATATCAATCTGCTCTTCAGTACCAGCCAAGACAAATGCCTAGACCCTACCCTATCAGGTATGACTCTGGTAGTCATAGACCCTACCCTATCAGGTATGACTCTGGTAGTCACATCAAAAGGTTGTCTTGTCTTGGGGTCAAGGCAGGGAGGGATTTCAGGACTAGATTATCTCCATTCTCACGTCCTTCTCTCTTTCCTTCAAGACCACAGATATGAAGGTATGAAAGGTCTAAACAATATGGTGGAAACATATCCAGTCTTTTCACCTATATGTGTCCATAAAACAAAGGAGATGTGGAAATGATAGCCTGGTCCCAGATCTGTTTGAGCCCTTGCCAGTGCCAACTCCCATGCTGTCATTGGCATGACAATTAGTGACAAGGAGTTGGCATGATAGCACACAGGCGGACATAGGAGCTACACTGGGGTAATCAAACAGGCTGACGTAGGAGCTACACTGGGGTAATCAAACAGGCTGATGTAGGAGCTACACTGAGGTAATCAAACAGGCTGATGTAGGAGCTACACTGGGGTAATCAAACAGGCAGATGTAGGAGCTACACTGGGGTAATCAAACAGGCTGATGTAGGAGCTACACTGGGGTAATCAAACAGGCTGATGTAGGAGCTACACTGGGGTAATCAAACAGGCTGATGTAGGAGCTACACTGGGGTAATCAAACAGGCTGATGTAGGAGCTACACTGGGGTAATCAAACAGGCAGATGTAGGAGCTACACTGGGGTAATCAAACAGGCTGATGTAGGAGCTACACTGGGGTAATCAAACAGGCTGATGTAGGAGCTACACTGGGGTAATCAAACAGGCTGATGTAGGAGCTACACTGGGGTAATCAAACAGGCTGATGTAGGAGCTACACTGGGGTAATCAAACAGGCTGATGTAGGAGCTACACTGGGGTAATCAAACAGGCTGATGTAGGAGCTACACTGGGGTATCAGGAACACAGGAGGTTTTTTACCTGTTAGACTGGACAAGTAACTTTTGGCCAGCACGAGCAGAGCGCGAGCCACATTATCCAATAGAACCAAAGCAGAGCTGAGCTGCTTATGACCAGGTTTCATTGAATGAATATGAGCATCTCACACTCTACGTCTAGTGTAGCAAGCCAGTGACATTCAGGAAATTAAGGCTTCTGAAAGTATTAGGTCACAATTAGTCTCCTGAGTAGAACTTCCACCTATCGTGTTGGTCGTGTCAGTAGCATAGTCTCCCTGTGGTTGGTGCTGTGACCTGTCACTGAGTGTCTGTGTGTTCTGTGATTGGTGCACTGACCTGTCTGTCGCTCCTCTCCTCCAGTCTGAACGAGCGTGCCCACCTGTTGACCCGGGTCTTTAGGAAAACACCCTCCAAAGTGGGGCGCAAAAACTCTGCGCAGCAGAGTAACGTGTCCCGTGAGTATCCTGTCCTTGTCCCTGCCTGGCCTCGGCTTTACTTGTATTCATTCCCTGTATACAGTTAATATACTTTTTGTAGGTAATATAATATACTTTTTGTAGGTCATATAATATACTTTCTAGGTAGGAGACAAATACAGGTGTGTACTTACTGTATCTCTCTCGCTCACTCCTTCTCTCTCGCTCGCGCTCTCTCTCTCTCTCTCACGCTCTCTCCTTCTCTCTCTCTCTCTCTCTCTCTCACACTCTCTCTCTCTCTTCTGTCTATCTCTCTATAGATGGCTATGCCTTCTCCCAGGAGGAACATGGGGTGGTGTCTCAGTCCCAGGTGTGTCGATCCTACGACACCACCCGCCAACGGCCCAGTGTCTAGCTCCCCCATCCCTCCACCATCCCGCCCCCGGCCCACCTGGCTACGGGGCTCTTGGCAACGGTTGCCAAGGTAGCGACAACAGTTGCCCAGGCGACAGCGGAGACAGTCTGATGCTGAGTGACCGCCCCTGCTGTGGCCTTATTGGAACTTATACTTTGACCTCTGACCTTGAGCCCTGGAGGCCGTTGCTAGGCATGGAGGCCATTGCTAAGCATGGAACACTGACCAAAGGGAAAGGACCAGACCCGTCTATACTGTCCAAACTGGTCTCCACTCTTGCTTACTCACACACACACACACACACACAAACACACACACACCCATAGAGCAGACACACAAGCACAAGTAATCACAACTACACAAACAGACATAATAAATCAACCACAGAGACTGTAATGTGTATCTAATTATAGCATGGACTGGATTTAGTTTATGCATCAGTTCATCTTTGTCCGTGTGTATGTCTGCACTTGTCTGTGCTACTGTATGTATCTGCCCGTGTGTGAGTGTGTGTGTGTGTGTGTGTGTGTGTGTGTGTGTGTGTGTGTGTGTGTCTACACTCCCTCTCATCTTCCTCTCCTGAGCCGGGGTTTAGCTTATCCGTCATCACCGTGACGATGGGAGACGGGGGAAGGAGGAGGAGGGGCACTTTAAAATAAAGACTGAACATACACTGGCCCAGAAGGAATTCATCTCAGAAAGCTGAAGAGAAGAGAGCCCCATTGCCAAAGATCACAGAGATGCCACTGAGGGGGAACCCCCACCCATACTAACCACTACTCTACAAGGACACCCACCCATACTAACCACTACTCTACAAGGACACCCACCCATACTAACCACTACTCTACAAGGACACCCACCCATACTAACCACTACTCTACAAGGACCTCCACCCATACTAACCACTACTCTATAAGGACACCCACCCATACTAACCACTACTCTACAAGGACACCCACCCAAACTAACCAGTACGCTACAAGGACACCCACCCATACTAACCACTACTCTACAAGGACACCCACCCATACTAACCACTACTCTATAAGGACACCCACCCATACTAACCACTACTCTACAAGGACACCCACCCATACTAACCACTACTCTACAAGGACACCCACCCATACTAACCACTACTCTACAAGGACACCCACCCATACTAACCACTACTCTACAAGGACCTCCACCCATACTAACCACTACTCTACTAGGACACCCACCCAAACTAACCAGTACTCTACAAGGACACCCACCCATACTAACCGCTACTCTACAAGGACACCCACCCATACTAACCACTACTCTACAAGGACACCCACCCATACTAACCACTACTCTACAAGGACACCCACCCATACTAACCACTACTCTACAAGGACACCCACCCATACTAACCACTACTCTACAAGGACCTCCACCCATACTAACCACTACTTTACAAGGACACCCACCCATACTAACCACTACTCTACAAGGACCTCCACCCATACTAACCACTACTTTACAAGGACACCCACACAAACTAACCACTACTCTACAAGGACACCCACCCAATCTAACCACTACTCTACAAGGACACCCACACACACAAACTAACCACTACTCTACAAGGACACCCACCCATACTAACCACTACTCTACAAGGACACCCACCCAAACTAACCACTACTCTACAAGGACACCCACCCAAACTAACCACTACTGTACAAGGACACCCACCCAAACTAACCACTACTCTACAAGGACACCCACCCAAACTAACCACTACTCTACAAGGACACCCACTGCGCCACCTAGGACCTTACAAACCCCACCTCCTCCTCTCTCTTTCACTTCTCTTGCTGCTTTTCTCTCATTTTCTCTCCTCTCTCTCTCCTCTCTCTCGCTCTTTACCTCTCTCTCCTTACCTCTCTCTCTCTCTCTCTCTCTCTCTCTCTCTCTCTGGCATAGCGACCTCCATGTTTCTCATCTGCGGCACATCTCCTCTTCCCGCTCGGCTGAATGTGTTTTCTGTTGTATAGCGGCGCTCCTGTGATTCCTGCGAATCCCGGCTGTCGCCCCCAGGAGGCCGGGTTAGCAGCAGCCTGGCTTGTAGTGGTTTGTTGGGTTCTCAACTAATCTATGGACTTCTTTTGTTGTTGAATAAATTGACTTGTGTCTCTGTCTTTCACTTTTAATGTCTGTGTTTCTGCTCCTTTTTATGTGATGGTGTGGGGGGGTGTTGGTGTGGGGGGTGCTTTGCTGGTGACACTGTCAGTGATTTATTTAGAGTTCAAGGCACACTTAACCAGCATGGCTACCACAGCATTCTGCAGCGATACGCCATCCCATCTAGTTTGGGCTTAGTGGAACTATCATTTAATTTTCAACAGGACAATGACCCAACACACCTCCAGGCTGAGTGATGGAGTGCTGCATGAGATTGCCTGGCCTCCACAATCACCCGACCTCAACCCAATTGATATGGTTTGGAATGAGTTGGACCGCCGAGTGAAGAAAAAGCAGCCAAGAAGTGCTCAGCATATGTGGGAACTCCTTCGACTGTGAAGCTGGTTGAGAGAATGCCAAGAGTGTGCAAAGCTGTCATCAAGGCAAAGAGTGGCTACTTTGAAGAATCTAAAATATATTTGGATTTGTTTAACACTTTTTTGGTTACTACATGATTCCATATGTGTTATTTCATAGTTTCGATGTCTTCACTATTATTCTACAATGTAGAAAATAGTAAAAATAAAGAAAAACCTTGAATGAGTAGGTGTGTCCAAACTTTTGACTGGTACTATATATACAGTTGAAGTCGGAAGTTTACATACACATAGGTTGGAGTCATTAAAACTCGTTTTTCAACCACCACAAATGTCTTGTTAACAAACTATAATTTTGGCAAGTCGGTTAGGACATCTACTTTGTGCATGACACAAGTAATTTTTCCAACAATTGTTTACAGACAGATTATTTCACTTATAATTCACTGTATCACAATTCCAGTGGGTCAGAAGTTTACATGCACTAAGTTGACTGTGCCTTTAAACCTTTAAACAGCTTGTGCCTTTAAACAGCTTGGAAAATTCCAGAAAATGACTTTAGAAGCTTCTGAAAGGCTAATTGACATAATTTGAGTCAATTGGAGGTGTACCTGTGGATGTATTTCAAGGCCACATTGGGTTGAAACCAACTACATTCTGCAGAAGATTTACTGAAATGTTATCTATGTGGACTCCATATACTGCTTATTGATGAAGTCGAAATGGAATTGACCGCAACCCTAATATTAGTGAAGTATATGTAGCACCTGTTATTAGTTCACATCATAGATAATCCCTTTGGCCTCCAGGTAATATAATCTATAGTCCAGTATGAGAGATTATATATACAGTGGGGAAAAAAGTATTTAGTCAGCCACCAATTGTGCATGTTCTCCCACTTAAAAAGATGAGAGAGGCCTGTAATTTTCATCATAGGTACACGTCAACTATGACAGACAAATTGAGAAAAAAAATTCCAGAAAATCACATAGTATGATTTTTCATGAATTTATTTGCAAATTATGGTGGAAAATAAGGATTTGGTCACCTACAAACAAGCAAGATTTCTGGCTCTCACAGACCTGTAACTTCTTCTTAAAGAGGCTCCTCTGTCCTCCACTCATTACCTGTATTAATGGCACCTGTTTGAACTTGTTATCAGTATAAAAGACACCTGTCCACAACCTCAAACACTCACACTCCAAACTCCACTATGGCCAAGACCAAAGAGCTGTCAAAGGACACCAGAAACAAAATTGTAGACCTGCACCAGGCTGGGAAGACTGAATCTGCAATAGGTGCGCAGCTTGGTTTGAAGAAATCAACTGTGGGAACAATTATTAGGAAATGGAAGACATACAAGACCACTGATAATCTCCCTCGATCTGGGGCTCCACGCAAGATCTCACCCCGTGGGGTCAAAATGATCACAAAGCAAAAATCCCAGAACCACACGGGGGGACCTAGTGAATGACCTGCAGAGAGCTGGGACCAAAGTAACAAAGCCTACCATCAGTAACACACTCAAATCCTGCAGTGCCAGACGTGTCCCCCTGCTTAAGCCAGTACATGTCCAGGCCCGTCTGAAGTTTGCTAGAGTGCATTTAGATGATCCAGAAGAGGATTGGGAGAATGTCATATGGTCAGATGAAACCAAAATATAACTTTTTGTGTTTGGAGGACAAAGAATGCTGAGTTGCATCCATAGAACACCATACCTACTGTGAAGCATGGGGGTGGAAACATCATGCTTTGGGGCTGTTTTTCTGCAAAGAGACCAGGACGACTGATCTGTGTAAAGGAAAGAATGAATGGGGCCATGTATCGTGAGATTTTGAGTAAAAACCTCCTTCCATCAGCAAGGGCATTGAAGATGAAACGTGGCTGGGTCTTTCAGCATGACAATGATCCCAAACACACCGCCCGGGCAACAAAGGAGTGGCTTCGTAAGAAGCATTTCAAGGTCCTGGAGTGGCCTAGCCAGTCTCCAGATCTCAACCCCATAGAAAATCTTTGGAGGGAGTTGAAAGTCTGTGTTGCCCAGCGACAGCCCCAAAACATCACTGCTCTAGAGGAGATCTGCATGGAGGAATGGGCAGAAATACCAGCAACAGTGTGTGAAAACCTTGTGAAGACTTACAGAAAACGTTTGACCTGTGTCATTGCCAACAAAGGGTATATAACAAAGTATTGAGAAACTTTTGTTATTGACCAAATACTTATTTTCCACCATAATTTGCAAATAAATTCATTAAAAATCCTACTATGTGATTTTCTGGATTTTATTTTCTAATTTTGTCTGTCATAGTTGACGTGTACCTATGATGAAAATTACAGGCCTCTCTCATCTTTTTAAGTGGGAGAACTTGCACAATTGGTGGCTGACTAAATACTTTTTTCCCCCACTGTATATATAATCTCTCATACTGGACTATAGACTATATTGCCTGGAGGCCAAAGGGATTATCTATGATGTGAACTAATAACAGGTGCTACATATACTTCACTAATATTAGGGTTGCGGTCAATTCCATTTCGACTTCATCAATAAGCAGTATATGGAGTCCACATAGATAACATTTCAGTAAATCTTCTGCAGAATGTAGTTGGTTTCAACCCAATGTGGTGTGTTATGGTCTGTGCGAATGTGGTGTGTCTGTAAACTGTGTTAAGGACACTTCAGGGAAGTAATGCAAGGGTCAAGGAATTTTACTACATTTCAGATGTAATCATTAAATATAATCAATCAGTGATTTAAATGCTTCTTAACTCTTACTAAATCTGAACTTTAAAAAATGCACAAATGAATGGTGTTCTGCAGGACAGATTAGGCAGTGTAGGTTCATGTTTAGGTTACTTGATCAACGAGAACATTGTGACATGAGGGTAGAGTAAATAAATTCACAAGGTGAATGAAGGCTAAGAGCATGTTGAAGGAGAACGAGATGAACACTCAGAATAGTAAACCTACGGCCTGTTTCACAAAGAGAGCTGGAATGTGATGAATGTACATTATAAATGTAAGCTGTGAATGCTGTACAAGCCAGTCCTGTTAGCATCACCATTAAACTCCCGTCCCTGATCAGTGTGAAGAAGCATGGGGATGCCACACCCACCTTCTTGGATGTCTCCCAGCCTGCAGCCTGGCTCCAGCTCCAACCTGCAGCCTGCAGCCGCTCTGCTCCAATATGGGGAATCCATTTCTCCTCCCCAGCAGGAGTTGTAGATCCATTTTACCTTCCTCCAACGACTCCCCGTCAGCCCTCTCTTTCGCTCTCTCTCTCTCTCCACTCCACTCCACTTCCCCCTCTAGTCCCCAAGTTTCCATAGAGAAGTGCCAAGAATACACCTCCCCAGCACAGAGGAAATAGTTGGGGTTTAGGGACTGTAATTGTTGTGGTTTGTTATTATCACGTAACGTGTCTGGTGATGGATGTGATGGGTATTTGTGTTGTCTACACTGGGTGGTACGGCTGTCTCTGTCTGTAATTAGTGTGTTTATAGGCATTACGGTATGGTAACTAAGTATGATTTGTATGTTGTGTGTACGAACAAGAGAATGTGAGAAAGATCAAGAGTGTGAGGCAAAGAGTGTGTGTAAGAGTGTTTGTGGTATATGTACTGTGTATGTTGGCTGCTCACTCCCCGAGACTGTTTTGTGGTTCGGCCCCCGCTGGCTGTCAGTTTTTACACTTGGAGTGTTGTTTCTGTTGTTCTGGTTCTCGCCTCTAAGCGTGTGTAAATCTCACAGCTCCTGCCAGGACCGAGTCAGCCATAAGACTAGCACCATGGCTACAGACATCGCCTCTCTAACCTAACCATGGAACATGAGTGTCGTGTGAACTTGGGTCCTGTACATGGATGGTTTAAGAACAGATATGGCCCAAACGACTGTGAGGTTAGATAGACTTTCTTAAGCCAGCCAAAACCTCAGCAATGTGTGTTTTCCTTATTCTAGAAACGTGTTAAATGATAGCAGTTGAACTTCAGGCAGAATGGACAGATAACTCCATGACAGTTTGGACACTGTTTCATATTTATTTATTATAATTCATATGAAAAATGGCACACCTGTTTCACAGGGAGCAGGTACACATTCAACCTCAGGATATACACACACGCACAGACAGCTGACCATACAGACATTGTGTTTGAAAATCCATGACACACAGTCAGATTAGTCCGCTTTGGGACATTTATGCACTTCTGCAATTTCATGAACTGGCACTTACGGCTGGGTTGTGTGTACTGTCCCAGTACAGAGCCAGTTCTAAACTACAAGGCAAGAGGGATTCCAGAGTACAAAAGGCACCTTTAAGATTAGCTCCCAATGTGGCGGGCAGTCGTGACTTTGTAAGTATTCTTCTTATCTGCTGAGGTGAAAAGAACTGACAAAAAATGTTGGAAATGCCCTGAAACCTTCAAGCACAACTCCAGTCTACCTTCAGTTAGCACAGAGGGACACACACACCTCTTTCACAGGGGGGAGGCTTAGTGAAGGGGAACAGTTGGCAGACAGTTTTTACTGCATTATTAACTCAGCATTCTTCAGAAGGCTGCCGATCGCAGCTACACAGGGAGAAAGCATGGCACTCCTGTTCACACACTCACACACCTCCTTTCACCTTTTGGGCACATTTATTTCCAAGTCCTTGTGTGAGTGTTTGTGTATTTTCATTTTGTGGGTTCTCCTGTGTATATGCAAGTGTGTGAGCGTGTGTGTATTTCTGCTCAGGGCAGTGGTTAGGTTGTGTGTGTGTGTGTGTGTGTGTGTGTGTGGTAGGGGTGGAGCGTCACAGTCTGTGTCCTCCTGTGTTCACTTCATTGGACTTTAACTGGTCTACATGGAGAGAGGGACTGCTTTTCACATCCCACCACCTGCATTTCCCATTACACACTACATATACTCATATACACACATCCTCACACACGTACATCTGTTAACATACATCCATTCACCACCATATGTGTTCACGCACACACAGCACATACTGTACATATGAAGAGTTTAATTCCAAAGCGCTATCCATTTTCTGAAATATTGGTAAATTAGCTTTTATTGTTTAAAGAAACTATGAAAGAGATTGGTGTGTTTTTTCACTATCTAATCAGGGCATGGGGTTGTTCAGTGACAGACATGTATTTGTTTGAAATCTATCACTTGATGGCTTCATTTCAGAGAGACAAATAATCATGTTTTTTTTGGCCAAATGCTATATATCCACCTCACTCAGAGAAATAAGTAGTACTGCTAGTTTTTACACAGTCACATGTAACAAAGAACTAGATTTTAAAAAATAAGAACTGTACAAATTATACATCTATAAAAAAAAATCTATACAGTAATATGAGATCTGTATGTAAAACATCTACATTTGACATTTTTGTCACTTAGCAGATGCTCTTATCCATTGTGACTTACAGTTAATGAATTCATCTTAAGATAGCTAGGTGAGACAACCATATCACAGTCAAATAAACAGCACACCAACATTCCATTCCAGCTAAACAATGGATATAAAGCGTTTAGAAAAAGAAAAAACATATATCATATGCATCTAAAATCTATTCATGAAAAATATGAGAACAGTAATATTTTACACACACATGAAGGTACCCATAAGCAATCATTTCTGATTGTAAAAAACACAAATGTGAAAAATTGGTTGATATAGCGTTTTGGAAATAAACTCTTCATATATTCACAGTTCACATACACACACACACACACACACACACACACACTAGACACAGCACCCTCACCACCCGTACTGTGCTGTACTGTACATACACACATTCACTCATTCACTCATTTACACATACAACAATGCTACACCGATGTTAAACACGCATACGTACGTGCTGAGAGTCGTTGGCCATGGTGAGTAGCATCACCCCTCTATGTGATTGTGTTTTCTTGAATGAGGACAACCAGACAGATATACCCCTTTCTTGTCCTCGCATACTCTATCTTGGGGTGAGGTCGACTCAGTCAGAATCATTACCCTGAGGCAATGTTTGCCAAACCTTTACATATCATACATATCCCACTAGGCACAGACGTCAATTCAACGTCTATTCCACGTTGGTTCAACGTAATTTCATTGAATTGACGTGGAAACATCGTTGATTCAACCAGTGTGTGCCCAGTGGGATGTAGGACAGACAGACAACTCACTGTGGCTGGTCAGGCACAGATCCCAGCTTGGGTTTTACAAGTCCTCTGTGTGAGCCTGAGTCCATATCATTCTCTCTCCAAGCTGGCGAGCTCCCAATGTCCCCATAAGGTTTCTCATGCAATCTCCATAAGCTTTCTCACGCAATCCCCCTAAGATTTTCTGGCAGAGTTCCACAAAGTCCTCACAAGGTCTGTTACACACAGTCCACAAAATGGCCCCTTCCTCAAACTGTTACTGGAGGGTACTTCTGCTCACTGGTGGCACTGGTGGGTGGGGGGTAGGGGGACTGCAGCTGTCTGTAGCCCCCCTGGGTGGGGTCCAGGTAGACCCCCTGGGGTGGGGACATGTGGTGGGTGGCGTAGCCGATGTACTGGGGGTGGATGAACTGTGCCTGGTGGGGCATGATCTGGGTGGCCTGCTGGCAGTTGAGCACAGAGAAGTTGGTGGGCATGTTGACGAACACACTGGCGTCTGTAGGCAGACAGCAGGAGGCCTGGGTGCGCATCATGGGCTGGGGAGCCGGGCGAGGTGCCTGGGCAGGAGGGGCAGAAGAACTGGACGAGGTGGCCGTGCTTGATTGGCGGGAGGAGGAACCGCGAGACGTGCCCACACTGGCCATCATGGGAATGGTCTCAAGGAGATGGCCGCCGCCAGACCCGCCTCCCCCGCCCCCTGATGACAGTTCCTGTTTGGGGCGGAGACAGTGGCAGCAGCACACGGCAACCACGGAACCCACCAGGACGAAGGCCACGAATACAGAGCCCACGATCAGGAAGGGAACGTAGATGGGTACTGTGGAGAGTGAAACAGAGAGAAAAGAGAGGGAGAGAGAGAGAAGAGAGAGATACAGAAAGGTATAGTCAGTGATTTGACGATAACACGTGGATTTTCAATAAACAACAAAAATGGGTCTGTTCTCTTTCTCTCATTATCAAATATACAGTATGACAGGAATGACAGTATGACAGGAATGACAGTATGACAGGAATGACAGTATGGCAGGAATGACAGTATGACAGGAATGACAGTATGGCAGGAATCAAGAAGCAGGCTCATTCTCTCTATAACAAGCAGAGCAGAGTGAGGACAGAACTTCCTCAGACCATAACCACTTACGCCCTCAAAGAAAACAAACTGAACACAGTACAACAGCAACATGATGAAGTGGTTTATTTTCTGCCATGAAGACTTTTGACGTGATTTTGGAAAATGCCCTTGTTTGGTTGAATGAGTCAAGTTGAAAGACTACGAGTCAACCACCATGAGGAAACCAGGTTGTCTAGAGGTTAAACCAAGAGCTTTTACAGTCACCCACAAACCCAAATCTCCCACGTGAGTGAAGGGAGAGATGGAGTGAGACGACTAGACAAAAGAGAAAAGATGGAGAGACAAAAGGAGAGATAGAGGTGGACTAGTGGCGTGTCTCCACGGGGCCCCAGTCCCTCATTAGTACTTATTAACTTTGTTTTGATCTGTTCTAATCCTGCACGCCCAGCTGTGACCCCGCCGCCCCCCTCCGCCACCCCCCTCCGCCACCCTGCACCCCTCTGTGTGTGTGTGTGTGTGTGTGTGTGTGTGTGTGTGTGTGTGTGTGTGTGTGTGTGTGTGTGTGTGCGTGCGTGCGTGCGTGCGTGCGTGCGTGCGTGCGTGCGTGCGTGCGTGCGTGCGTGCGTGCGTGCGTGTGCGTGCGCGTGCGTGCGTGCATTTGATCTGTGTTTACAGTGGCTTGCGAAAGTATTCACCCCCCTTGGCATTTTTCCTATTTTGTTGCCTTACAACCTGGAATTAAAATTGATTTTTGGGGGGTTTGTATCATTTGATTTACAGAAGATGCCTACCACTTTGAAGATGCAAAATATTTTTGGGGGTGAAACAAACAAGAAATAAGAATTTGAGCGTGCATAACTATTCACCCCCCCCAAATCAATACTTTGTAGAGCCACCTTTTGCAGCAATTACAGCTGCAAGTCTCTTGGGGAATGTCTCTATAAGCTTGGCACATCTAGCCACTGGGATTTCTGCCCATTCTACAAGGCAAAACTGCTCCAGCTCCTTCAAGTTGGATTGGTTCCGCTGGTGTACAGCAATCTTTAAGTCATACCACAGATTCTCAATTGGATTGAGGTCTGGGTTTTGACTAGGCCATTCCAAGACATTTAAATGTTTCCCCTTAAACCACTTGAGTGTTGCTTTAGCAGTATGCTTAGGGCCATTGTCCTGCTGGAAGGTGAACCTCCGTCTCAGTCTCAAATCTCTGGAAGACTGAAACAGGTTTCCCTCAAGAATGTCCCTGTATTTAGCGCCATCCATCATTCCTTCAATTCTGACCAGTTTCCCAGTCCCTGCCAATGAAAAACATCCCTACAGCATGATGCTGCCAACACCATGCTTCACTGTAATGAGAGGTGTTGGGTTTGCACCAGACATAGCGTTTACCTTGATGGCCAAAAAGCTCAATTTTTGTCTCATCTGACCAGAGCACCTTCTTCCATATGTTTGGGGAGTCTCCCACATGCCTTTTGGCGAACACCAAATGTGTTTGCTTATTTTTTTCTTTAAGCAATGGCTTTTTTCTGGCCACTCTGCCGTAAAGCCCAGCTCTGTGGAGTGTACGGCTTAAAGTGGTCTTATGGACAGATACTCCAATCTCCGCTGTGGAGCTTTGCAGCTCCTTCAGGGTTATCTTTGGTCTCTTTGTTGCCTCTCTAATTAATGCCCTCCTTGCCTGTCCGTGAGTTTTGGTGGGCGGCCCTCTCTTGGCAGGTTTGTTGTGGTGCCATATTCTTTTAAAAAATGTATAATGGATTTAATGGTGCTCCGTTGGATGTTCAAAGTTTCTGATATTTTTTTACAA